>NC_041387.1:537648162-537662689 GCF_002162155.2 Triticum dicoccoides | reverse complement strand
GTTTGAGGGTGATGGTCGACGCCGACGGAACTCGGCCACTGAACTTTTCCCCAATTAGCCCCAAAACCCTTAAAACTAAAACCTTTGAATGGACGCGTCACTTACATCGTAACCCGCTTCCAGCGACTCATGGCGGCGGCGGCGGGGGGGGGGAGGGCGACGCGGCGGCGCCGAAGTCGACGGCGGAGGAGAAGGCGACGGTGAAGGTGAAGACGACGATAGGTACGACGAGGCTACGCCGACGTCGACGTCGCCTCGACGAGCAGGCGAGTACCCCGATGATATAGCGGAGAAGCTTCCCGGCGAGGCGAAGCGGGCTTGAGATGGGATTGGGACGGCAATGCGACGTCTATGCGCGGTGGGATGCCATGTCGCGCCGGCAAGCTCCCGAGGAGGAGGGGGGCAGAGTACGGCGGGCGAAGTGTGTGTTGCGGCCTTGCGGGCTTTACTCCAATTTGTGGGCTTTTTCAACCGTGTTTCCGGTGCGCGAGTAAAACGGAGGACTGCCTGCGCCCGTGTCGGCGTGTGAGTGGCTCGTAGCAGCACCAGGGGTAAGCGAACCCTTAAAAACACGTTGTAAAAGAGCATATCCAACAAGTGAGGTAGATATATAAATAATTGAGGCCAAAAAATGATGCTTCAACGGATGATGTACATGTACTCCTCCGAAAATACTTGTCATCAAAATGGACAAAAAGCATATATCTAGAACTAAAATACATCTAGATACATCCCTTCTTATTCATTTTGATGACAAGTATTTCTGGACGGAGGGAGTATAATCTTTTGCTCCAAGTTAGCTCTGTATGTAAAATAGGACACTTGTTGATGTAAACTTGTATCACGAGCAGCAGCCCGACACAGTCGTCCATCTCCACTCGTGCTCCCAACAGACCCCCACGGCGAGTTTTTTCGCGCCGGCATCAAAAAAATCTCCCAGTCGTCTACCCAGGACGCCGAAATCCGTTGGCTCGGCCCATTTTTTGGCCCGGCGACCCCAGGCCGAACCCAGCGCTTGGGGGCTCCGGCGGAAGGAAAAACCGCGCCTGGTCCACCACTGTCAGGAGGAAAGGCATCTTGCACTTCCAGCGCGCATGGCCTACCGCCGCCATGCCGACCCCGGCGTCGCCTACCCACCCGCCGCCGCTAGAAAGGCCATTCCCCCGCCAGAAAAGAGAGTGTTCCGCCACGGCAGCCTCCACCCCGCTCCTGGGGTGAGCTTTTCGGTGCTCCGGCCACATAGGGCAGGAATACCGGCGGTTGCGCGCCTACCACGCCCGCCAGGTGTTCGGCGATTTGTCTGCTCGGGGATGGACTCTAACAACGAGGAGGCGTTTGCGGCGCTGCTGGAGGAGGAAGCCGATGCCGACGCCCAGGACGAAGAGCATCTCATGGTCCTCGCTGCTCTGGCCGGCCAGTTCACGAGCAATGCAAAGCCGCGGCAAGGTGGCTCGACGCCGGGCCGGATGAAGGCAAAGCAGAGGCATCGACTGGAGGTCTATTGCTTTCTCTACTCCGACTACTTTGCCGACACTCCACTGCACGGCGAGAAAGTATTTCGGAGCCGTTATCGGATGAGCTGAAAGCTCTTCCTAAGGATTGTGAATTCCATCAGTGATTTCGACAGCTACTTCAAGTGCAAGAAGGATTGCACCGGCACATTTGGATTCACCTCACTCCAGAAGTGCACGACGGCCATGAAGATGCTTGCTACGGAACTCCCGTTGATTCACTGGAAGACTATGGACGCATGGGCGAGTCCACGACCACTGAGTGTTTGTCCAAGTTCTGCAGGGCAGTGGTGGCAGTGTTTGGACCGCAATACTTGCGATCACCCAATGTTGAAGACACTGCTCGGATCCTAGCATAGAATGCAGCAAGAGGATTTCCTGGATCCTTGGAAGCATCAACTGCATGCATTGGAAATGGAAAAACTGTCCATTTGCTTGGCAGGGGATGTACAAAGGCACCAAAGGCGGTTGCAGTGTGGTACTTGAGGCAGTGGCCACACACGACCTCTGGATTTGGCACTCCTTCTTTGGTATGCTAGGAACTCACAATGACATCAACGTACTGCAGTGCTCCCCTGTCTTTGCCAAGCTTGTTGAAGGTCATGCTCCTCCAGTGAACCTTGAGGTTAATGGGACTACAACAAGGGATACTACCTAGCAGATGGCATTGATACGTCTCCAATGTATCTATAATTTTTGATTGTTCCATGTTGTTATATTATCATTCTTGGATGTTTTACAGTCATTTTATAGCAACTTTATATCATTTTTTGGGACTAACCTATTGACATAGTGCCCAGTGCCAGTTGTTGTTTTTTGCTTGTTTTTACTTCGCAGAAAATCAATACCAAATGGATTCAAACACAGTGAAACATTTTGGAGATTTTTCTAGACCAGAAGACACCTGTTGGGCCAAAGAAGTACCAGAGGGGGCTCCGAGGGGAGCACAACCCACCAGGGCGCGTTGTGCCCACCTCGGTGGACTCCCTCACCGTCTCTTTGCTCTATAAATACCCTAATATACCAGAAACCCTAGGGGAGTCGAGGAAAATCAATTTCAGTTGCCGCAAGTTCTAGAACCACCATATCCAATCTAGACACCATCACATAGGGGTTCATCATCCTCATTGGTGCCTCTCCGATTGTGTGTGAGTAGCTCATTGTAGACCAATAGGTCTGTAGTTAGTAGCTAGATGGCTTCCTCTCTCTCTCTTTTGATTCTCAATACAATGGTCTCTTGGAGATCTATTTGATGTAACTCTTTTTTGCGGTGTGTTTGTTGGGATCCGATGAACTTTGAGTTTATGATCAGATCTATGTTTTGATCCATGAAAGTTATTTGAGTCTTTTGATCTCTTATATGCATGGTTACTTATAGCCTCGTATTTTGATACGTCTCCAATCTATCTATAGTTTTTTATTGTTCCATGTTGTTATGTTATCAATCTTGGATGTTTTATAATCATTTTATATCGTTTTTTGGTACTAACCTATTGACATAGTGCCAAGTGCCAATTGTTGTTTTCTGCATGTTTTTTACATCGCAGGAAATCAATATCGGACGAAGTCCAAATGCAACTAAACTTCATGGAGATTTTTTTTGGACCAGAAGGAACATAATGGGCCCTGGCTGCGCCTGGGGGTGCTCCGAGGAGAGCACAACCCACCAGGGCACGCCAGGAGGCCTAGGCGCACCCTGGTGGGTTGTGCCCACCTCAGGTGCCCTCCGGACCGCCTCTTTGCTCTATAAATACCCCAATATTCCAGAAACCCTAGTGGAGTCGACAAAATATTGATCCAGCTGCCACAGAGTCTAGAACCACCAGATCCAATCTAGACACCATCTCGGATGGGGTTCACCACCTCCATTGGTGCCTCTCCGATGATGCATGAGTAGTTCTTGGTAGACCTTCGGGTCCGTAGTTAGTAGCTAGATGGCTTTCTCTCTCTCTCACTGAATTCTCAATACAATGGTCTCTTGGAGATCCATATGATGTAACTCTTTTTGCGCGTGTTTGTTGGGGTCTGATGAACTTTGAGTTTATGATCAGTTATATCTTTTTATATCCATGAAAGTATTTGAGTTTCTTTGATCTCTTTTATGTATGATTGCTTATAGCCTCTTATTTCTTCTCCGATATTTGCATTTTGTTTGGCCAACTTGATCTATTTATCTTGCAATGGGAAGAGGTGCTTTGTAGTGGGTTCGATCTTACGGTGCTTGATCCCAGTGACAGAAGGGGAACCGACACGTATGTATTGTTGCTACTAAGGATAAAACGATGGGGTCTATCTCTACATAGATAGATCTTGTCTACATCATGTCATCGTTCTTATTGCATTACTCCGTTTTCCCATGAACTTAATACACTAGATGCATGCTGGATAGTGGTCAATGTGTGGAGTAATAGTAGTAGATGCAGGCAGGAGTCGGTCTACTAATCTTGGACGTGATGCCTATGTAATGATCACTGCCTTGATATCGTCATGATAATTTGAAGTTCTATCAATTGCCCAACAGTAATTTGTTCACCCACCGTTTGCTATTTTTCTCGAGAGAAGCCAGTAGTGAAACCTACGGCCCCCGGGTCCCTTTCTCATATATTTGCCTTTGCGATCTACTTTTCTTTTGCATTTATTTTCCGATCTATTAAACCAAAATACAAAAATACCTTGCTGCAATTTATTCTTATTTATTTTATTTGGCTTTCGATCTATCAATATACTACAAATTTACCTCATGTCTGTTTGCCCATCTTGGGGCACCCCTACCCGAAAGGGATTGACAACCCCTTTTACACGTGGGTTGCCAGAAGTTGTTATTTATGTGCAGGTGTTGTTTACGTTGTGTTGCTTGGTTCTCCTACTGGTTTGATAATCTCGGTTTCACATCTGAGGGAAATACCTACTGCCGTTGTGCTGCATCATCCCTTCCTCTTTGGGGAAATACCGACGTAGCTTCAAGCAACATCAAAAGGAATTTCTGGCGCCGTTGCCGGGGAGGATCTTCAACATATACCAGGTTCCTAATCACAAATCTCATCTCCTCGCAATTTACATTATTTGCCATTTGCCTCTCGTTTTCCTCTCCCCCCCCCCCCACTTCACAAATTTTTGCCATTTTATTTGCCTCTCTTTTTCCGTTCACCGTTTTCTTGTCGGATCTGTTTTTGTGTGTGTTCTTGTTTGCGTAATCATGATGCCTCAAAGAAAATATTATGATGTTCCTTACCCCAATATTTTGCTTGAAATTGAAAAAAGTACTAAGGAATATATGACTACGCAGTTTGAGCATAATAAGTATTTTACCGAAGAACTTAAGGAACACTCCGTTGTGTTGGATGCTATCACAAAACAACTTGATGATATTAGTAGAGAAGTTTGCAATATCCAATTTAAGTATGCTCTTGCTAAAAGTTTTCTAGGAAAAATATCCTATGCACAAGCTACTTTAGTAAATCAAATGGCCTCTAAACCAATCTTGTTAGAAGACAAAAATGATAAAGACCTTAAAATGATTGGTGTTTCTTCTATTGATTCCTTGTTTAGCAAAGTTAAGATTGATGAAAAAGGGATTGGACAAGAGTAAGCTTTAGTTAGAAGGCGTCCCGATAATTCGGAGGGTGAAAATCTTGTTGAGAAAATTGATAAAAGTGGGTTTGAAGAGGTCAAAACTTTAACTAGTGATGTGCCCACTCTTTTGTATTACAAAGACTTTAATTGTGATAGTTGCTCTTTGATTGATTGTATTTCTTTATTTCAATCCATGATAAATTCACCCCATGCCTATGAACAAAAGAAATCTTTTACTAAACATATTGTTGATGCTATGATGAAAGCTTTTGAAGAAAAATTGGATTTAGAAGTTTCAATTCCTATAAAATTGCATGATGAATGGGAACTACTATCAAAGTCAAGATTAAAAATTATGAGTGTTTTGCTTTGTGTATTTGGGTGCTAGTGTTTCTACAATTCCGAAATCTTTATGTGATGTGCTTGGTCTTATCAACATTGAATCGTGTTCTTGGAATTTGCACTTGGCGGATTCCACTATTAAAAAGCCTATGGGAAGAATTAATGATGTTATTATTCTTGAAAATAGAAATTATGTGCCCATAGATTTTATTGTTCTTGATATTGATTGCAATCCGTCTTGTCCAATTATTCTTGGTAGACCGTTTTTACGCACTATTGGTGCCGTGATTGATATGAAAGAAGGCAATATTAGGTTCCAATTTCCTTTGAGGAAGGGTATGAAACACTTTCCTAGAACAAAATTAGGCCACCATATGAATCAATCATGAGGGCATATTATGGATCTTGAACCAAAGATGAAAAAACTTAGGTCCTTGCTTTATGCCTAGCTAAGGCGTAAAACTATAGCGCTTCTTGGGGAGCAACCCAATGAATAAAATTTATTTTTGCTTTTTGCTTTCTGTTCTTGAGTGTTTGCACAATTATGCTACTGTTATGATTGTGTTTTTTGTGTTTTAATTAGTGTTTGTGCCAAGTGAAGCCTTTAGGGTCTTCTTGGGTGATAGTTGTTTGATCTTGCAGAAAAACAGAAACTTATGCACTCACGAAAATCACAGAAAAGTGCTTTTTCCCTGATTATTTTTGCAGAAGATTAATACACAAATTACCCTGGTCATACTAATATTACAGAATTTTTGGAGTTCCAGAAGTTTTCGAAATAGTCAGATTGCTACAGACTGTTTTGTTTTGACATATTCTGTTTTCTTTGCGTTGTGTGCTTATTTTGATGGCTCTATGGTTTTCTTTGATGAGTGTTTGCCATATAAAAGTTGGAATATAATAGATATAATGCAAAAACAAAATATGAATTGGTTTGGTATAGTACTTATAGTAATGGTTTGCTTTTTTATACTAGCGGATCTCAGGAAGGTTTTGTTGAGTTTTGTGTGATTGAAGTTTTCAAGTTTTGGGTTATCTTACGATAGATGAAGGAAGGATAGAAGAGCCTAACCTTGGGGATGCCCCGGCATCCCAAGCTATTATCCAAAAATTAGCAACCAACTAATCTTGGGGATGCCCTCGAGTGGCATCCCCTCTTTCTTCTAACGACCATCGGTATTTTACTCGAAGCTATATTTTTATTCGTCACATACTATGTGTTTTGCTTGGAGCGTCTTGTATGATATGAGTCTTTGCTTGTTTTATTTTGTGTTTTAAGTCTTGATCCCTTGCTGGACACACCTATTTGAGAGAGCCAAAATTATGTCATGACTTGTTAGAATTGCTCTCTATGCTTCACTTAAACTTTTGTGAGCTATTGACTTGCTCTAGTGCTTCACTTATATCTTTTTGAGCACGGTGTGCTTAGTATTTTTGAAGAAATGATCTATTGCTTCACTTAGATTTATTTGAGAGTTAGTAAAATTTTCAAGAAATTCTCTCTTGCTTCACTTAAAATAATTTGAGAGAAAGAAAAAAAATATGCTCATGATCTTCACTTATATTTGTTTGAGCTTATGAAAAGCAACACATGAAAATTAGTCCCAAAGTGATAGATATCCAAGAAGGATATAATAAAAACTTTCATGAAGATCAATGGACAAAATAAACTTGATTCTTAGTAATAGTTTTGAGATATGATGATGTGATATGCGAGTTATGTGATGAGTAATTATGTTTTAGTAAGAATATTGGTGTTAAGGTTTGTGATTCCCTATGCAAGTACGAAAGTCAATAGTCACGCAATGAAATTATATCCTACTTGTGGTGCATTATTCGGTGTTAATTATGCTTAATGCTTTCTTATGAGATTATCTGTTTCTTGGTTGGTCGCTTCTCAATCTTTTGCTAGCCTTCATTTTGCACTAAGTATGATCTCTACTTGTGCATCCAAAATCCTTTAAACCAGTTTTGCCACATGAGTCCACTATATCTACCTATATGTGGTATTCTTTTACCGTTCTAAGCAAATTTGCATGTGTCATCTCTAATTTTCAAAATAAACTTCTCTTTTGTGTGTTCGTTTCGCTCGCGGAGTGATACATCCATTTTGCATCATGCTTTTATATCAATATTTATTGCATTATGGACTGTTATTACACGTTATGTCACAATACTTATGGCTATTCTCTCTTATTTTACAAGGTTTATCATGAAGAGGGAGAATGCCGGTAGCTGGGATTCTGGCTGGAAAAGGAGCAAATATTGGAAACCTATTCTGCACAGCTCCAAAAATCCTGAAACTCCACGGAAGTCATTTTTGGAATTAATAAGAATTATTGAGCGAAGAAAATACCAGCGGGGGCCCACATCCTGGCAGGAGGGTGGGGGCGCGCCCCCCTACTGGGCGCGCCCCTGTCTCCTGGGCCCCCTGTTGGCCCTCCGGTGCCCATCTTCTGCTATATGAAGATTCTTACCCTGGAAAAAATCATAAGCAAGCTTACGGGACAACTCCACCGCCACGAGGCGGAACCTTGGCGGAACCAATCTAGGGCTCCGGCGGAGCTGTTCTGCCGGGGAAACTTCCCTCCGGGAGGGGGAAATCATCACCATCGTCATCACCAACGATCCTCTCATCGGGAGGGGCCAATCTCCATCAACATTTTCACCAGCACCATCTCCTCTCAAAACCCTAGTCCATCTCTTGTATCCAATCTTGTATCAAAACCACAAATTGGTACCTGTGGGTTGCTAGTAGTGTTGATTACTCCTTGTAGTTGATGCTAATTGGTTTACTTGGTGCAAGATCATATGTTCAGATCCTTAATGCATATTAACACTCCTCTGATCATGAACATGAATATGCTTTGTGAGCAGTTACGTTTGTTCCCGAGGACATGGGTGAAGTCTTGCTATTCGTAGTCATGTGAATTTGGTATTCGTTTGATATTTTGATGAGATGTATGTTGTCTCTCCTCTAGTGGTGTTATGTGAACGTCAACTACATGACACTTCACCATTATTTGGGCCTAGAGGAAGGCAGTGGGAAGTAATAAGTAGATGATGGGTTGCTAGAGTGATAGAAGCTTAAACCCTAGTTTATGCGTTGCTTCGTAAGGGGCTGATTTGGATCCACTAGTTTCATGTTATGGTTAGGTTTACCTTAATACTTCTTTTGTAGTTGCGGATGCTTGCAATAGGGCTTAATCATAAGTGGGATGCTTGTCCAAGGAAGGGCAGTACCCAAGCACCAGTCCACCCACATATCAAATTATCAAAGTACCGAACGTGAATCATATGAGCGTGATGAAAACTAGCTTGACGATAATTCCCATGTGTCCTCGGGAGCGCTTTTCTCATTATAAGGAATTGTCCAGGCTTGTCCTTTGCTACAAAAAGGATTGGGCCACCTTGCTGCACTTTATTTACTTTCATTGCTTGCTACCCGTTACAAATTATCTTATCACAAAACTATCTATTACCTACAATTTCAGTGCTTGCAGAGAATACCTTACTGAAAACCGCTTGTCATTTTCTTTTGCTCCTCGTTGGGTTCGACACTCTTACTTATCGAAAGGACTATGATAGATCCCCTATACTTGTGTGTCATCAAGACTCTTTTCTGGCACCGTTGCCGGGGAGTGAAGCGCCTTTGGTGAGTGGAACTTGGTAAGGAAACATTTATATAGTGTGCTGAAATTTTCCGTCACTTGTTACTATGGAAACTAATCCTTGAGGGGCTTGTTTGGGGCATCTTCGCCCCGACCAGTAGAGAAAAGAGTTGCTCCTCAACCTACTAAACCTACTGAAAATGTTTACTTTGGGATTCCTTCGGGTATGGTAGAGAAACTGCTAGCTAATCCCTTTGCAGGGGATGGAACATTGCATCCCGATTTACACCTTATCTTTGTGGATGAAGTTTGTGGATTATTTAAGCTTGCAGGTATTCCCGATGATGTTGTTAAGAGGAAGGTCTTCCCTTTATCTTTGAAGGGAGATGCATTGACATGGTATAGGCTATGTGATGATACGGGATCTTGGAACTATAAACGATTGAAGTTGGAATTTCACCAGAAGTTCTACCCTATGCATCTTGTTCATCGTGATCGTAATTACATATATAATTTTTGGCCTCGCGAAGGAGAAAGTATCGCTCAAGCTTGGGGGAGGCTTAAGTCAATGTTATATTCATGCCCCAATCATGAGCTCTCAAGAGAAATGATTATTCAAAATTTTTATGCTCGGCTTTCTCTCAATGATCGCACCATGCTCGATACTTCCTGTGCTGGTTCTTATATGCTGAAGACTACTGAATTCAAGTGGGATTTATTGGAAAGAATTAAACGCGACTCTGAAGATTGGGGTTTCAACGATGGTAAGGAGTCAGGTATGACACCTAAGTTTGATTGTGTTAAATCTTTTATGGATACCGATGCTTTTCGTGGATTTAGCGCTAAATATGGACTTGACTCTGAGATAGTAGCTGCTTTTTGTGAATCTTTTGCTACTCACGTTGATCTCCCTAAGGAGAAGTGGTTTAAATATAATCCTCCCACTGAAGTAAAGGTAGTTGCACCTATTACAGTTGAAGAAAAGACTATCACTTATAATGATCCTATTGTTCCTACTACTTATGATGAGAAACCACCTTTTCCTGTTAGGATAAAGGATCATGCTAAAGCTTCAACTGTTGTTCGTAAGAACAATACTAGAGCATATACACCTCCTGAGCAAATTAAAGTTGAATCTAGTATTGCTATGGTTAAAGATCTCTTGGATGATAATATAGATGGGCATGTTATTTACTTCTGTGGTGAAACCGCTAATATTGCTAGACCAGATGCTAAGATACATAACCTGTTGTAGGCATGCCTATTATTTCTGTTAAAATAGGAGATCATTGTTATCATGGCTTATGTGATATGGGTGCTAGTGCTAGTGCAATACCTATTTCCTTATATAAAGAAATTATGCATGATATTGCACCCGCTGAGTTAGAAGGTATTGATGTTACTATTAAGCTTGCCAATAGAGATACTATTTCACCAGTTGGGATTGTTAGAGATGTTGAAGTCTTGTGTGGGAAAGTTAAATATCCTGCTGATTTTCTTGTTCTTGGTTCCCCACAAGATGACTTTTGTCCCATTATATTTGGTAGACCCTTCTTGAATACCGTTAATGCTAAGATTGATTGTGAAAAGGATGTTGTTACCATTGGCTTGGGGGATATGAAACATGAGTTTAATTTTGCTAAGTTTCATAGACAACCTCGTGATAAAGAATTGCCTAGTAAGGATGAAATTATTGGTATTGCTTCTATTGCCGTGCCTCCTACTGATCCATTAGAAAAATATTTGCTAGACCATCAAAATGATATGTTTATGAATGAAAGAAGGGAAATAGATGAAGTATTCCTTCAACAGGGTCCTATTCTGAAACACAACTTACCTGCTGAAATCTTAGGGGATCCCCCTCCACCCAAGGGTGATCTGTGTTTGAGCGCAAACCATTACCTGATAATCTTAAATATTCTTATCTTGATGAAAAGAAGATATATCCTATTATTATTAGTGCTAACCTTTCAGAGCAAGAAGAGGAAAGATTATTGAAAATTCTAAAGAAGCACCGTGCGCTATTGGATATACTCTAGATGATCTTAAGGGCATTAGTCCCACTCTATGCCAACACAAAGTAAAATTGGAGAAAGATGCCAAACCAGTTAGAGATCCTCAACGACCCTTAAATCCTAAGATGAAAGAAGTGGTAAGAAAGGAGATACTAAAGCTCCGTGAGGCAGGTATAATTTATCCCGTTGCTGATAGTGATTGGGTAAGTCCTGTCCATTGCGTCCCTGAGAAGGGAGGTATTATTGTTGTTCCTAATGATAAAGATGAATTGATCCTGCAAAGAATTATTACAGGTTATAGGATGGTAATTGATTTCCATAAATTAAATAAAGCTACTAAAAAGATCATTACCCTTTACCTTTTATTGATCAAATGCTAGATAGACTATCCAAACATACACATTTCTGCTTTCTAGATGGTTATTCTGGTTTCTCTCAAATACCTGTGTCAGCGGAGGATCAATCAAAAACTACTTTTACTTGCCCTTTCGGTACCTTTGCTTATAGACATATGCCTTTTGGTTTATGTAATGCACCTGCTACCTTTCAAAGATGCGTGATGGCTATATTCTCTGACTTTTGTTAAAAGATTTGTGAGGCATTCATGGATGACTTCTCCGTTTATGGATCCTCTTTTGATGATTGCTTGAGAAACCTTGACCAAGTTTTGTAGAGATGTGAAGATACTAGTCTCGTCTTGAATTGGGAAAAGTGCCACTTTATGGTTAATGAAGGCATTGTCTTGGGGCATAAAATTTCTGAAAGAGGTATTGAAGTTGATAAAGCTAAAGTTGATGCTATTGAAAAGATGCCATGTCGCAAGGACATTAAAGGTATAAGAAGTTTCCTTGGTCATGCCGGTTTTTATAGGAGGTTCAATGAGGACTTTTCTAAAATCTCTAGGCCTTTGACTAATTTATTGCAAAAAGATATTCCTTTTGTCTTTGATGATGATTGTGTAGAAGCATTTGAAATACTTAAGAAAGCTTTGATCACTACACTTATTGTTCAGCCACCTGATTGGAATTTACCCTTTGAAATTATGTGTGATGCTAGTGATTATGTTGTAGGTGCTGTTCTAGGGCAAAGAGTTGATAAGAAATTGAATGTTATCCAGTATGCTAGTAAAACTCTTGATACTACCCAAAGAAATTATGCTACTACTGAAAAAGAGTTCTTAGCAGTCGTATTTGCATGTCATAAGTTCAGACCTTACATTCTTGATTCTAAAGTTACTATTCACACTGATCATGCTGCTATTTAATATCTTATGGAAAAGAAAGATGCTAAGCCTAGACTTATTAGATGGGTTCTCTTGCTCCAAGAATTTGATTTGCATATTATTGATAGAAAGGGAGCTGAGAACCCCGTTGCAGACAACTTGTCTAGGTTAGAGAATGTTCTTGATGACCCACTACCTATTGATGATAGCTTTCCTGATGAACAATTAGTGGTCATTAATGCTTCTCGTACTGCTGCTTGGTATGCTGATTATGCTATACATTGTTGCTAAATTTATACCACCTAGTTTCACATACCAGCAAAAGAAAAAGTTATTTAATGATTTAAGACATTACTTTTGGGATAACCCACACCTTTATAAAGAAGGAGTAGATGGTGTTATTAGACGTTGTGTACCTGAGCACGAACAGGAACAGATCCTACGCAAGTGTCACTCCCAACCATATGGAGGACACTGTGACGCCCCCGATTCAATCGTACACTAATCATGCACGCAAATGTGTACGATCAAGATCAGGGACTCACGGGAAGATATCACAACACAACTCTAAAACATAAATAAGTCATACAAGCATCATAATACAAGCCAGGGGCCTCGAGGGCTCGAATACAAGTGCTCGAACATAGACGAGTCAGCGGAAGCAACAATATTTGAGTACAGACATAAGTTAATCAAGTTGCCATAAGATGGCTAGCACAAACTGGGATACAGATCGAAAGAGGCGCAGGCCTCCTGCCTGGGATCCTCCTAAACTACTCCTGGTCGTCGTCAGTGGGCTGCACGTAGTAGTAGGCACCTCTGGTGTAGTAGGAGTCGTCGTCTACGGTGGCGTCTGGCTCCAGGGCTCCAACATCTGGTTGCGACAACCAGGTAGAAGGGAAAGGGGAAAAGAGGGAGAAAAGCAACCGTGAGTACTCATCCAAAGTACTCGCAAGCAAGGAGCTACACTACATATGCATGGGCATATGTGTAAAGGGCCATATCGGTGGACTGAACTGCAGAATGCCAGAATAAGAGGGGGATAGCTAATCCTGTCGAAGACTATGCTTCTGGCAGCCTCCGTCTTGCAGCATGTAGAAGAGAGTAGATTGAAGTCCTTCAAGTAGCATCTCCAAGTAGCATCTCCAGGTAGCATCTCCAAGTAGCATCGCATAGCATAATCCTACCCGGCGATCCTCCCCTCATCGCCCTGTGGAAAAGCGATCACCGGGTTGTCTGTGGAACTTGGAAGGGTGTGTTTTATTAAGTATCCGGTTCTAGTTGTCATAAGGTCAAGGTACAACTCCAAGTCGTCCTGTTACCGAAGATCACGGCTATTCGAATAGATTAACTTCCCTGCAGGGGTGCACCAACTTACCCAGCACGCTTGATCCCATTTGGCCGGACACACTTTCCTGGGTCATGCCCGGCCTTGGAAGATCAACACGTCGCAACCCCACCTAGGCAAAACAGAGAGGCTAGCACGCCGGTCTAAACCTAAGCGCACAGGGGTCTGGGCCCATCGCCCATAGCAGACCTGCACGTTGCGAGGGCGGCCGGAAGCAGACCTAGCCTAGCAGGCGTTCCAGTCCAATCCGGCGCGCGCCGCTCCGTCGCTGACATCTGAAGTGCTTCGGCTGATACCACGACGCCGGGATACCCATAACTACTCCCACGTAGATGGTTAGTGCGTATAGGCTCGTAGCCAACTCAGATCAAATACCAAGATCTCGTTAAGCGTGTTAAATATCCGCGAACGCCGAACAGGGCCAGGCCCACCTGTCTCCTAGGTGGTCTCAACCTGCCCTGCCGCTCCGCCACAAAGTAACAGTCGGGGGCCGTCAGGAACCCAGGCCCACCTCTACCGGGATGGAGCCACCTGCCCCTTCAGCCCCCAACTCCGAACAGTATCACAGGTAATGTAACTATGTAAAGTATATCGTATATGCCCGTGATCACCTCCCGAAGTGATCACAGCCCAGTAGTATAGCATGGCAGACGGACAAGAGTGTAGGGCCACTGATGGAACACTAGCATCCTATACTAAGCATGTAGGATTGCAGGTAAAGGTAACAATAGTAGTAGCAAGGACAGGCTATGCAGCAGTATAGGATTAACTGAAAGCAGTAACATGCTACACTACTCTAATGCAAGCAGTATAGAGTAGAATAGGCGATATCTGGTGATCAAGGGGGGGGGGCTTGCCTGGTTGCTCTGGCAAGAGAGAGGGGTCGTCGGTGATGTAGTCGACCA
>NC_041387.1:537646678-537647975 GCF_002162155.2 Triticum dicoccoides | reverse complement strand
GGGGGAGAAACAGTAAATACATAGCAAGCAAGTGTATAACAGGACAACAAGCAGATCTAGACGTGTTCTAACGCGGTAGTAGGTGATACCGACGAAGGGGGAAAGCATCCGGGAAAGTATTCCCGGTGTTTCGTGTTTTCGGACAGATGAACCGGAGGGGGAAAGTTGCGTGTTTGATATGTTAGGGGTGTGCGGTGGACGAACGGGCTGCGTATCCGGAATCGTCTCGTCATTCTGAGCAAGTTTCATGTACAAAGTTTTTCCATGTGAGCTACGGTTTATTTATTATGATTTTTCCAAGTTTTAGCAATATTTCGAAATCATTATTAATTCGAAATTAAATAGCTAAATGCTAGGTGCACCCAGCTCTGCGTACACAGAAGTGTACCAGAGGCTGACAGGTGGGCCAGGGGTCCCAGTTGACCAGTCAACGTTTGACTGGTCAACAAGGGGTGGGGCCCCCTGTCATTGGCTGTTACATTAACTAACTAGTTAATTTAGCCTAACTAGGTTATTAGGGTAATAGATTTCAATTAGTTTAATTAAACCTAATTAATTAAGTTAATTAATTTAATTAACTAATTGATTAATCAATAATTTTAACTACTTATTATCATTTTTTTATTCTTTTTTTATAAAATCATTCTGGGGGTTTGGGCCCCGACTGTCATTGCCCTAGGGGCCTAAGCGGGCGCAAGGGCTTGCGGGCGTGCGAGTTACGGGCGCTGGCGCCCAGATCGAAGGGGGAAGTCGCCGGCCACGGGCACGGCGAGGCCGGCCGCCTGAGGCGGCAGTGGCGAGGCCAGGCGAGGTGAGGTAGCGCGCGGGCGCAGTGGGGGGACCAGGGGGCACGTGAGAGGAGGCGAGGTGGCGCGGCCGAACGAGGACGATGCCGGAGCATGGGGCGGTTGGGCGCTGCCGCAGAGTGCAGAGGCACGATGGCCGGGGCGAACGCGAGCACAGGACGTGCACGCGGGTGGCGGGACGATCAGGGGCGCGGCGGAGCGAGCTCCGGGCGTAGGTGCGGGCGGTGTGCGCATGCGCGTGAGGGAAAGAGGAGGAGAGGCCAGGGCCTCACCGCGGTCCTAGGGACTAGGCAGCGGGGGTCGATGATGAGGCAGCGGTGGGGCGGCGTGTGTCGAGGTCGGGGGGTCGATGCAGCCCGTCGAGGAGGAGACGAGGAAGAGGATGGTCGGGCAGCTCTGCAAGGTGGCTCCGATGACGGCGGGGTCCAGCAGCGTCGGGGGCAGTGGGTGACGCGGTCGGCTCGGGCGAAGGGCGAAGGGGTCGGAGACGG
>NC_041387.1:537638575-537646528 GCF_002162155.2 Triticum dicoccoides | reverse complement strand
GCACCGAGCAAAAGGGCGAGCCACCGATCTCGATCCAGATCGTGGGGAAGAGAGCGAGGTGGAGTGGGGGGGGGGAGTGCGTGGTGGTTGTGGGTTAGGGTTTCGGGGATGGGGGAATAAGGGAAGTGGGGTGGCCGGTTGGGCCTTTTGGGCTGGTGGTCTGCTGGCTAGCTGGGCCATTCGGCCCAGGGGGAGGGGGTTTCTTCCTTTTTCTCTTTTGTTTAAGTTTTTGTTTTTATTTATTTTCTGTTTATTAGTTTTCTATTTTATTTACTATTTATATTTGTTTTATAAAATATATAAGTAGTACCCAAATTAGTGTTTCAAAATACCCCGATGCCACAAAAAGTTTGGTGACAAACTAAAACTGTTTAGTATTTTATTAATTGTAAAAGGCATGTAATTAATTGTTTTTGCTACTGTCATAATTATTTTTAGAGCCTTTAAACACTTTATCAAAGTTTGGTTTCTCCACCATAATTACCTATGCATTATTTAGTTCACTCCGAACATTTTAGTTTTAAAGTTTGGAAACTTTTGGTTGTTTGCCTATGTTTTAAATTTGAATTTGAATCGGGTTCGAATCAACGTGAGTTTAATCACAGTAATGGAGGTGATGTGGCATCATTAGCTTGGGATTACTGTAGTCTAATTATCCGGGCGTCACAATTCTCCTCCACTACAAGAAATCTCGTCTCGAGATTTAAGAGGGGAGTAAGGGGGGGGGGTTCTGGTTATTCTAATGGATCTCCTTGAAGAAGTTAATCCCTTTCGTTGATGCCTTCAATTCTTTATCCCAAAGCATCATGAAGAAGTTGTCATCCTTTCTTCGGGGAGCTCCATCGTACTTGCAAATAGGTAGGGGGCAGCTCTACAATGATAGGATGTTATAAGGGAAATTCATCTGGGGTATCCTAGGAATAAACATATGAGTAGCTCTCGAGTTGAACAAATGACACACATCGAGAGCAAAGTAAGACGGTGTAATAAGAGGTTTCAAGCGGATAGGCAATCGTTCATTGCCTGAAGCAGAGTGCGAAAGGGGTTCAGAGCAACGAGAATAAGTATTGTGTCCGATACCAGAATAGATCAACAGGCAAGTGGCCCGTGAATTACATACAAAGTCAAGCACGAGGAATAACTCTGACAACAGGGTGTACAGGAGAGTCAGGTTTCGATCCTGTGGAACTGTGGGTTATGGGCCCACCATGTGGGTTAAAAGCAGGAAGGCACTAATATTTGCACGGTCAAGATAACAAGGTATGTCAGAGGATAGCCTGTCGGTTTTGTTGTCAACAATGTCGGTACCAAGGGCGAGGGACGAAGAGAACCATTTTCCTGCTCGTTGAACGAGGCGGACCAATAGGCAAAGTTCTCGTCCATCGGCGGTTACCGGAAGTCATCAACAGTAGAAACAGGGTTACACCAGACAGGAAGGTACACCGAGGTGTTTACCTAAGCAGGGGATTACCACTGCTCGGTTAAGTAGTTTACAAGTAAGTTTGAACAAAACAATGGGAAGGAAAATGTGCTTAAACACGTATATCAGGGGTATATCCTTCCCAAGGACAAGCAGAGCATGATATCCATGACAGGATATTATGTAGAAAACTCCTTAGGTAGGGGAGAGAAATTTCATGATATTACCCATACAGCGGTGTTTGGATAATTGAGCAGGAAACATTTAACATTGGGCTTCAAATGTTCTTGTTGAAAATTGGAGTACCATAGACATGCTTCGAGATAGCATTGACATGGTCTTCAAGCAAAAGGTCAGACTTTGGATATAGGAAGGATCCATTAGGAACAACTTGTAGGATAAGTCTTACAATTTCCTCAGGGAAGAATGGCTAAACTTGCTAAAAACGATACTACAATAATAGGTCCTCCACCCAGGGGGGTGCTAGGCATGACATCCTGTTACCAGGTCATCAAAGGGCCAACAACATAACTCTTGGAAAGTTGTCCCAACCATCATATCTGACCGAGATTCAGATCCGATTGGTGTAATGATACCTCAGACTCAGGATGTCCGAGAATAAAAGGTGCAACACAAATAGACGAAAGGACATTTCAGGATTCTCAGGAAATGAACTATGGGAGTGGGTTCCTGAAACAATAGTTCATCATTAAACCAAGGAGAGGAGGAGGTGGCTGATGGGCTCGGCGATAATCCATCGAGATTTCCGACAAGATGGATTTCCACAATTATGTGAACAAGGAGATAACATTTGTCAGATCAAATGGTATAATGATGTATGCTCGAGGAAACATACTCAATTAAACATTGGTTGAAAGGTGCACACGAATATGGGTTGGGTCACACGATCAATGTTAGAGTGGTGACTTGACGAACAAAAGAATTAGAATGAAACTCGACCATTACTTCAAAGCAATAGGGTTGCTAGAAGTTTTGAATTCACACCTCATAGTTCAATTGTCGGTATTCCGGTTAGAAACAACACGGGTACCAAGAAAGAATGGTGAGGGTGAGAAGTATCACCATACCAAGAATTCTTAAGAGGTGGAGTAATCCTCACGACCTTCTTGACATAAAAGATGGTAATACTCCATGGTAAAGAAGAACAAATGCTAGGTAGCAAGGAACTCGAGGTATAACACAGAACACAAACAAGTTTTTGTTGGAGGGAACGCAATAAAGAGGTCGATGACAACACAAATCATCGAGGTCAAGGATGGTATTTCTCATCATTAATTCAATTGATATCCTGGAAGAGCATCAGAATGTAGATGGTGATCATGACACATTTGTCGAGAGATTCTACGAAGATGTAATCGATCCGCGATCACATCAAGTCAAAAGAATGATGAAGCAAGAGGTTATTGGAACCATAGGTACGACACAAACTTGAAATCAAGATTGTTGTTCAAGGCGAACTGATATGACAAGGAAGATCGACGTAAGCTTAGCTCATTGTCAAAAGTTGTGCTCCGGGATTAAGGACCAGGTAGCACAGTTAAAATTTAGCATGGTAATGATATGGCCGATCAGGCTAGGAATGACATGATCGGGTACAAACTCGTAAGTAAAGAATATTAGTAAGAGTTGTTGAACCGTAACGCGGACTCGGTTCAGTTATCGGTGTCTTTGAGTGTTTAATAACTCAGAGCCCATGCAAAATTGTAATCAGTGAGTATGTAGTACTTGATGAAGAACTCATAGGAAGTTATGCAGTTCCAAGATAATCTCGAGATACCATGGGGTAATACTCGACGACAGATCAAAGTAGAGGTTGTACCGGGGTATTGATCCACAGAAGACAAGGGCTTACACTTGCATCGAAAATGGTATTTAAAGGAGAACATGGTCGGAACCACGATTGTAAAAGGCCATACCCCAGATATAAGATGAACTTATATCAAGGGAATAATTAATTTTAAAAGAAGCTTCGATGAGAAGATGTACATCGGGTCCATGGGCATGAACACAAAGTTCAAGGTCGACTCCCACTTCTCCAATGCATATCCTTTCATCCACTTCTCGCGTTCGATTAAGTTGCAGTGTTGAAATTTTATCTGGCGAAGCACCAGAAGAGTATGACTCGTGAAAACTTTCGGGTTCACACGGTTTAGAGAAGGCATATGTTCAACCCATAAAGGCTTCTTAGAATCATATACCACAAGTTTCAAGAGTAAATATCGCAAGCTCAAAAGCAGAGCATGGTTGGCCAAGCAGATGATACAATTTACCAAAGGCACTATGTATCAGGGGAAGAACTCACACGGTGATTGAATATGAAGGACACTGTCGGATAACAATCCAACAATGGATCGGGTGATCCACAACGAAGCTGATGTGAGTATCGGTACTCCATAAGAGGAAGAAAGAATGCACGAGCATCATATTATAAAACATCGGAATAATTCGATGCTTAGATAACAAAGGAATTATGATTTCCAAAACAAAGGATTAGAAGTAGACGCTCTGATCAAGGATGGATAAATTGTATAGAGCAGAGGCACAATTGACGACAAATAGGTTGGTCGAGATCCAGCTCATGTTCAAAATGACGTCTGAGCCGGAAAGATAATTTAGAAGGGTTGATAGATGATTGTGTGCGTTCGCACACATGTTGAATCAATAGGATCAAAATGCCGGTGCCAAAAGATACTAGTGAATATTGCTAGTGATATGGGAGCATCATAATGTAAGCATACAAGCATTTGCAGAGCAATAGTTTGAAGAGGATGCTCAGAAGGTCGAATAGTATTTCAGAGTATCTTATGAAGCATACGAACAACGGGGGATGAACATATACTCAATAGGTGTGAGTAATTATTTGCAGGGGTATTCATGTGGCAAAGAACTGCTAGGCAGTAGGCACAAAGTATTCTCGGAACAATAGAGAAAACTTCGGGGTATCTTGTAATAACAAGATCAATGGGGGATGATCGTAAGAATGGCAAGTGTAAGTAGTTATCCATACGGATTTATCTGTGGTCAGGAATAGCCAAAGTGATGGGCACAAGTCTCGAGAGAACATCAGAGAGTATCTTCGGAATCTTCTGATGTAGCAGGCGATCCTCTGCAATAAGGGGCTCTTCGGGTGGATGCGATCACGAGATTCTAATCTTAGAGTTAGCAAATTCATTTAACCCGAATAGTAGAGAGATCAGAGTCCCAGAGTATAGACGAGGAATAAAAGATCCTAATACCACCCGATGGCGACGTGGGCCCATAAGGCACACAACCAAGTTAGTAAAAGTTTTTGCAATGTCTAGACTCGACTTCGGCCAAGGAGTGTGGAAGGGGGATTCCTACAGGCAGTCGGCTCTGATACCAACTTGTGACGCCCCCGATTCAATCGTACACTAATCATGCACGCAAATGTGTACGATCAAGATCAGGGACTCACGGGAAGATATCACAACACAACTCTAAAACATAAATAAGTCATACAAGTATCATAGTACAAGCCAGGGGCCTCGAGGGCTCGAATACAAGTGCTCGATCATAGACGAGTCAGCGGAAGCAATAATATCTGAGTACAGACATAAGTTAATCAAGTTGCCATAAGATGGCTAGCACAAACTGGGATACAGATCGAAAGAGGCGCAGGCCTCCTGCCTGGGATCCTCCTAAATTACTCCTGGTCATCGTTAGCGGGCTGCACGTAGTAGTAGGCACCTCTGGTGTAGTAGGAGTCGTCGTCTACGGTGGCGTCTGGCTCCAGGGCTCCAGCATCTGGTTGCGACAACCAGGTAGAAGGGAAAGGGGAAAAGAGGGAGAAAAGCAACCGTGAGTACTCATCCAAAGTACTCGCAAGCAAGGAGCTACACTACATATGCATGGGCATATGTGTAAAGGGCCATATCGGTGGACTGAACTGCAGAATGCCAGAATAAGAGGGGGATAGCTAATCCTGTCGAAGACTACGCTTCTGGCAGCCTCCGTCTTGCAGCATGTAGAAGAGAGTAGATTGAAGTCCTTCAAGTAGCATCTCCAAGTAGCATCTCCAGGTAGCATCTCCAAGTAGCATCGCATAGCATAATCCTACCCGGCGATCCTCCCCTCGTCGCCCTGTGGAAAAGCGATCACCGGGTTGTCTGTGGAACTTGGAAGGGTGTGTTTTATTAAGTATCCGGTTCTAGTTGTCATAAGGTCAAGGTACAACTCCAAGTCGTCCTGTTACCGAAGATCACGGCTATTCGAATAGATTAACTTCCCTGCAGGGGTGCACCAACTTACCCAGCACGCTTGATCCCATTTGGCCGGACACACTTTCCTGGGTCATGCCCGGCCTCGGAAGATCAACACGTCGCAGCCCCACCTAGGCAAAACAGAGAGTCCAGCACGCCGGTCTAAACCTAAGCGCACAGGGGTCTGGGCCCATCGCCCATAGCACACCTGCATGTTGCGAGGGCGGCCGGAAGCAGACCTAGCCTAGCAGGCGTTCCAGTCCAATCCGGCGCGCGCCGCTCCGTCGCTGACGTCTGAAGTGCTTCGGCTGATACCACGACGCCGGGATACCCATAACTACTCCCACGTAGATGGTTAGTGCGTATAGGCTCGTAGCCAACTCAGATCAAATACCAAGATCTCGTTAAGCGTGTTAAATATCCGCGAACGCCGAACAGGGCCAGGCCCACCTGTCTCCTAGGTGGTCTCAACCTGCCCTGCCGCTCCGCCACAAAGTAACAGTCGGGGGCCGTCGGGAACCCAGGCCCACCTCTACCGGGATGGAGCCACCTGCCCCTTCAGCCCCCAACTCCGAACAGTATCACAGGTAATGTAACTGTGTAAAGTATATCGTATATGCCCGTGATCACCTCCCGAAGTGATCACAGCCCAGTAGTATAGCATGGCAGACGGACAAGAGTGTAGGGCCACTGATGGAACACTAGCATCCTATACTAAGCATGTAGGATTGCAGGTAAAGGTAACAACAGTAGTAGCAAGGACAGGCTATGCAGCAGTATAGGATTAACTGAAAGTAGTAACATGCTACACTACTTTAATGCAAGCAGTATAGAGTAGAATAGGCGATATCTGGTGATCAAGGGGGGGGGCTTGCCTGGTTGCTCTGGCAAGAGAGAGGGGTCGTCGGTGATGTAGTCGACCACAGGGGCATCAGCATCGTCACGGGGTCTACCGGAGAGAAGAGGGGGGAGAAACAGTAAATATATAGCAAGCAAGTGCATAACAGGACAACAAGCAGAGCTAGACGTGTTCTAACGTGGTAGTAGGTGATACCGACGAAGGGGGAAAGCATCCGGGAAAGTATTCCCGGTGTTTCGTGTTTTCGGACAGATGAACCGGAGGGGGAAAGTTGCGTGTTTGATATGTTAGGGGTGTGCGGTGGACGAACAGGCTGCGTATCCGGAATCGTCTCGTCATTCTGAGCAAGTTTCATGTACAAAGTTTTTCCATCCGAGCTACGGTTTATTTATTATGATTTTTCCAAGTTTTAGCAATATTTCGAAATCATTATTAATTCGAAATTAAATAGCTAAATGCTAGGTGCACCCAGCTCTGCGTACATAGAAGTGTACCAGAGGCTGACAGGTGGGCCAGGGGTCCCAGTTGACCAGTCAACGTTTGACTGGTCAACAAGGGGTGGGGCCCCCTGTCATTGGCTGTTACATTAACTAACTAGTTAATTTAGCCTAACTAGGTTATTAGGGTAATAGATTTCAATTAGTTTAATTAAACCTAATTAATTAAGATAATTAATTTAATTAACTAATTGATTAATCAATAATTTTAACTACTTATTATCATTTTTTTATTCTTTTTTTATAAAATCATTCTGGGGGGTTTGGGCCCCGACTGTCATTGGCCCTAGGGGCCTAAGCGGGCGCAAGGGCTTGCGGGCGTGCGGGTTACGGGCGCTGGCGCCCAGCACGATCGGGCACACGCCCAGATCGAAGGGGGAAGTCGCCGGCCACGGGCACGGCGAGGCCGGCCGCCTGAGGCGGCAGTGGCGAGGCCAGGCGAGGTGAGGTAGCGCGCGGGCGCAGTGGGGGACCAGGGGCACGTGAGAGGAGGCGAGGTGGCGCGGCCGAACGAGGACGATGCCGGAGCATGGGGCGGTTGGGCGCTGCCGCAGAGTGCAGAGGCACGATGGCCGGGGCGAACGCGAGCACAGGACGTGCACGCGGGTGGCGGGACGATCAGGGGCGCGGCGGAGCGAGCTCCGGGCATAGGTGCGGGCGGTGTGCGCGTGCGCGTGAGGGAAAGAGGAGGAGAGGCCAGGGCCTCACCGCGGGTCGTAGGGACTAGGCAGCGGGGGTCGATGATGAGGCAGCGGTGGGGCGGCGTGTGTCGAGGTCGGGGGGTCGATGCAGCCCGTCGAGGAGGAGACGAGGAAGAGGATGGTCGGGCAGCTCTGCAAGGTGGCTCCGATGACGGCGGGGTCCAGCAGCGTCGGGGGCAGTGGTGACGCGGTCGGCTCGGGCGAAGGGCGAAGGGGTCGGAGACGGACGGCGCCG
>NC_041387.1:537573706-537638225 GCF_002162155.2 Triticum dicoccoides | reverse complement strand
AGTGCGTGGTGGTTGTGGGTTAGGGTTTCGGGGATGGGGGAATAAGGGAAGTGGGGTGGCCGGTTGGGCCTTTTGGGCTGGTGGTCTGCTGGCTAGCTGGGCCATTCGGCCCAGGGGGAGGGGGGTTTCTTCCTCTTTCTCTTTTGTTTAAGTTTTTGTTTTTATTTATTTTCTGTTTATTAGTTTTCTATTTTATTTACTATTTATATTTGTTTTATAAAATATATAAGTAGTACCCAAATTAGTGTTTCAAAATACCCCGATGCCACAAAAGTTTGGTGACAAACTAAAACTGTTTAGTATTTTATTAATTGTAAAAGGCATGTAATTAATTGTTTTTGCTACTGTCATAATTATTTTTAGAGCCTTTAAGCACTTTATCAAAGTTTGGTTTCTCCACCATAATTACCTATGCATTATTTAGTTCACTCCGAACATTTTAGTTTTAAAGTTTGGAAACTTTTGGTTGTTTGCCTATGTTTTAAATTTGAATTTGAATCGGGTTCGAATCAACGTGAGTTTAATCACAGTAATGGAGGTGACGTGGCATCATTAGCTTGGGATTACTGTAGTCTAATTATCCGGGCGTCACAGACACCACGCTGGAGATAGAACTGCACATAAGGTACTGCAATCCGGTTTTTATTGGCCTACTCTCTTCAAAGATGCTCGTAAGTTTGTCTTGTCTTGTGATGAATGTCAAACAATTGGTAATATTAGTAGATGTCAAGAAATGCCTATGAATTATTCTCTTGTTATTGAACCATTTGATGTTTGGGGCTTTGATTATATGGGACCTTTTCCTGCCTCTAATGGATACACACATGTTTTAGTTGTTGTTGATTACGTTACTAAGTGGGTAGAAGCTATTCCAACTAGTAGTGCTGATCATAACACTTCTATTAAGATGCTTAAAGAAGTTAACTTTCCAAGGTTTGGAGTCCCTAGATATCTCATGACTGATGGTGGTTCACATTTTATTCATGGCGCTTTTCATAAAATGCTAGCTAAGTATGATGTTAATCATAGAATTGCATCTCCTTATCACCCACGGTCTAGTGGCCAAGTAGAGTTGAGAAATAGGGAGCTCAAATTAATTTTGCAAAAGACTGTCAATAGATCTAGAAAGAATTGGTCCAAGAAACTTGATGATGCATTATGGGCCTATAGAACTGCATATAAAAATCCTATGGGTATGTCTCCGTATAAGATGGTATATGGAAAAGCATGTCACTTACCTCTCGAACTCGAACATAAAGCATATTGGGCTATTAAAGAGCTCAACTATGACTTCAAACTTGCCGGTGAGAAGAGGTTATTTGATATTAGCTCACTTGATGAATGGAGAACCCAAGCCTATGAGAATGCCAAGCTGTTCAAATAAAAAGTTAAAAGATGGCATGACAAAAGAATACAAAAGCGTGAGTTTAATGTAGGTGATTATGTGTTGCTATTCAACTCTCGTTTAAGATTTTTTGCAGGAAAACTTCTCTCTAAGTGGGAGGTCCTTACATTATTGAGGAGCTCTATCGTTCTGGTGCCATAAAAATCAACAACTTCGAAGGCACAAGTCCAAGGGTGGTGAACGGTCAAAGAATCAAACATTATATCTCAGGTAATCCTATCAATGTTGAAACTAATATTATTGAGACCGTAACCCCGGAGGAATACATAAGGGACACTTTCTAGAACGTTTCAGACTCCGAAAAGGAATAAGTATGTGGTACGGTAAGTAAACCGACTCCAAAACAATTCTAATGGAATTTTTTCTCCGTTTTGGAATATTTAAGAATTTTGGAAAGCAAGAAGTAATCCGGGAAGGACACGAGGCCTCCACGAGGGTGGAGGGCGCGCCCCCCTATCTCGTGGGCACCTCGCATGCCTCCCGGACTCCGTTTTCTTGCATGTTACTTCTTTCGGTCGGTAAAAATTCATTATATAATCTCCCAAAGGATTTGACCACCGTATCACGCAAAAATCCTATGTTTTCATTTCGAGCTGTTTTTCTGACAGATCTAGAGCACCATGACGTCTCCAAGCACTCCCAAGGACATGTTTTTCGAGAGGGTTATCAACCCCTATCTCGCGGACGTGCTGCAACACCCTCAAACCATTGAGATGCGTGAGGGGGTGCTGCACATCCGCGATGTGGAGGGACCAAGGCTTACCGGAAGCGTGAAGACAAAGCTCGAAGCTATGGAGCAACAAGTTTTCAAGTGCCAAGGGATGGTGGAGCGTGGACTCAATGCCAACCAGATGATGATCGTGGAATTCACCAACAACCACAAGCTAGACGCCAAGAACATTGGGGATACCATCTTCAAGCTTCAAGAGAAAATCGAGAACCTCCAGGCCCAGATCTATGACCTGCAAAACCAAAACTATGAGTATGAATATAGATTCAAGAGGATGAGTTTGGCTACAGATTTGAGGATCCCGGAGACTCGATCATCCTTCTATGATGGTGAGCCTATGCCTTGGAAGATGGACGACAAGACTGCATCATCAACAACTCCTTCTTCACCACCTCCCAGGACATAATCACATGGGTATGGGCACTCCCCTTGGCAACTGCCAAGCTTGGGGGAGGTGCCCCGGTATCGTATCACCATCACACTCCTATCTTTACTGTTTTACTTAGTTTGATTCTTTTAGTAATATCTTGATCTAGTAGATTGAAGTTTTGGTATGAATTAGTTTCAAGTTTTGCTTTGTGATTCCTCTATGTAATCGAGTCCGTGAGCTATATAATAAAGAAGTGTTGAGTCAAGGGCTTTGCTATCTTGCTATGATCTTGAGAAAGTAGAAAGAATAAAAAGAATAAAAGAGTTCATATTGATCTTATGGATACTAATGACTTCACATATAAAGAGTATGAGACATAAAAGTTGTTGAGAGTTGACAAACATAGTTTTGGTCATCGTTGCAATTAATAGGAAGTAATAAGGAAAGAGAGGTTTGCACATATAAATATACTATCTTGGACATCTTTTATGATATTGAGCACTCATTAAAGTATGACATGCTAAAGAGTTGATGTTGGACAAGGAAGACAACGTAATGGTTTATGTTTTCTCACATCTCAGTTAAAGTATATTGTCATGGATCATTCAAACATGTTGAACTTGCCTTTCCCCCTCATGCTAGCCAAAAATTCCTTGCACCAAGTAGAGATACTACTTGTGCTTCCAAATATCCTTAAACCCAGTTTTGCCATGAGAGTCCACCATACCTACCTATGGATTGAGTAAGATCCTTCAAGTAAGTTGTCATGTTGCAAGCAATAAAAATTGCTCTCTAAATATGTATGACTTATTAGTGAAGAGAAAATAAGCTTTATACGATCGTGTGATATGGAAGTAATAAAAGCGACGGACTGCATAATAAAGGTCCATATCGCAAGTGGCAATATAAAGTGACGTTCTTTTGCATTAAGATTTTGTGCATCCAACCCTAAAAGCACATGACAACCTCTGCTTCCCTCTGCGAAGGGCCTATATTTTACTTTATGCCTTTTACTTTATGCAAGAGTCAAGGTGATCTTCACCTTTCCCTTTTTCATTTTATCCTTTGGCAAGCACCTCGTATTGGAACGACCCTGATACATATATCCAATTGGATGTAAGTTAGCATGAACTATTATTGTTGACATCACCCAAAGGTGAATACGTTGGGAGGCAACACAATAAGCCCCTATCTTTCTCAGTGCCCGATTAAAACTTCATAACCATAAGTATTGCGTGAGTGTTAGCAATTGTAGAAGACTATATGATAGTTGAGTATGTGGACTTGCTGAAAAGCTCTATTCTTGACTCTTTCCGATGTTATGATAAATTGCAATTGCTTCAATGACTGAGATTATAGTTTGCTAGTTCTCAATGAAGTTTATGTTCCATACTTGACAATGTGGATAGATTGTTACTTAAGCATAAGAAATCATATGACAAAATCTATATATGTTGCTGTTATAAGAATAATCATGATGCCCTCTTGTCCGTATTTTATTTTTATCGACACCTCTATCTCTAAACATGTGGACATATTTCTTGATATCGGCTTCCGCTTGAGGACAAGCGAGGTCCAAGCTTGGGGGAGTTGATACGTCCATTTTGCATCATGCTTTTATATCAATATTTATTGCATTATGGGCCGTTATTACACATTATCTCACAATACTTATGGCTATTCTCTCTTATTTTACAAGGTTTATCATGAAGAGGGAGAATGCCGACAGCTGGGATTCTGGCTGGAAAAGGAGCAAATATTGGAAACCTATTCTGCACAGCTCCAAAAATCCTGAAACTCCATGGAAGTCCTTTTTGGAATTAATAAGAATTATTGAGCTAAGAAAATACCAGAGGGGGCACACCCTAGCCAGGAGGGTGGGGGGCACGCGCCCCTACTAGGCGCGCCCCCTGTCTCTTGGGCCCCCTGTTGGCCCTCCGGTGCCCATCTTCTGCTGTGTGAAGCCTCTTACCCTGGAAAAAAAATCATAAGCAAGCTTACAGGATGAACCTCCGCCGCCACGAGGCGGAACCTTGGTGGAACCAATCTAGGTCTCCGGCGGAGCTGTTCTGCCGGGGAAACTTCCCTCCGGGAGAGGGAAATCATCACCATCATCATCACCAACGATCCTCTCATTGGAGGGGCCCAATCTCCATCAACATCTTCACCAGCACCATCTCCTCTCAAAACCCTAGTTCATCTCTTGTATCCAATCTTGTATCAAAACCAGAAATTGGTACCTGTGGGTTGCTAGTAGTGTTGATTACTCCTTGTAGTTGATGCTAGTTGGTTTACTTGGTGGATGATCATATGTTCAGATCCTTAATGCATATTAACACTCCTCTGATCATGAATATGAATATGCTTTGTGAGTAGTTATGTTTCTTCCTGAGGACATGGGTGAAGTCTTGCTATTAGTAGTCATGTGAATTTGGTATTCGTTCGATATTTTGATGAGATGTATGTTGTCTCTCCTCTAGTGGTGTTATGTGAACGTCGACTACTTGACACTTCACCATTATTTGGGCCTAGAGGAAGGCATTGGGAACTAATAAGTATATGATGGGTTGCTAGAGTGACAGAAGCTTAAACCCTAGTTTATGCGCTGCTTTGTAAGGGGCTGATTTGGATCCACTAGTTTCATGCTATGGTTAGGTTTACCTTACTTCTTTTGTAGTTGCGGATGCTTGCAATAGGGGTTAATCATAAGTGGGATGCTTGTCCAAGGAAGGGCAGTACCCAAGCACCTGTCCACCCACATATCAAATTATCAAAGTACCGAACGCGAATCATATGAGCGTGATGAAAACTAGCTTGACGATAATTCCCATGTGTCCTCGGGAGCGCTTTTCTCATTATAAGAAATTGTCCAGGCTTGTCCTTTGCTACAAAAAGGATTGGGCCACCTTGCTGCACTTTATTTACTTTCATTGCTTGCTACCCGTTACAAATTATCTTATCACAAAACTATCTATTACCTACAATTTCAGTGCTTGCAGAGAATACCTTACTGAAAACCACTTGTCATTTCCTTTTGCTCCTCGTTGGGTTCGACACTCTTACTTATCGAAAGGACTATGATAGATCCCCTATACTTGTGGGTCATGACAGAGCTGTGAGGGGTGGCTAATATTTTCCATGCTGGATGTGTTATTCTCACGATGAGTGTTTATTCACTTGTCATTGCACGAAAGTAAGACAAAGTTTTTAGGGATGACCAGTCCCGAAATGAAAAAAATGAATTTACTTTATGTTGTCAAATAATAAATTCCTTGGAAAGTTTTGGTATGGATGGCAACCGTGGATACGGCTAGCCATGGAAAGTGAAAGTATGATTGAAAAAGGAATACACTTTATTTTCTATTTGGGAACCGCCTATGATATATCTAGCACGGAAAGTGTTGGGAACTCTTAAGTCGTTTTCGTTGGTGGCATGCATACACCTCCCAAAATGTTTTTATCTCTAAATTTTTCGCTTTGAGCTCTGGCACTTCTACAAGTCCCTACTTCCCTCTACGAAGGGCCTTTCTTTTACTTTGTGCAATTTTTATTTTTTGAATTTGAGTCTCCATCTTCTCTTATAAAAGCACCAACTAGGAGGCAATATGATCGTACTTGAGTATTGGGTGTAGCTAATATGCGAGTGTGTTTCATGAATGGATCAATGGTTGAGCATGATGAGCTAGGGATAACTTATTTTAGCGTTGACATTTTGAAAGACGTGGTTGCTTGTTGATATGCTTGAGTATTTAAATTATCATGTCAAAACTAGACTATTGCTTTGAATCACATAAAAGTCCAAATGTCCATGCTATAAAGAAAAGAATATGATATGACATGTTAGGCAACATTCCACATCAAAAATTCTGTTTTTATCACTTACCTACTCGAGGACAAGTAGGAGTTAAGCTTGGGGATGCTGATACGTCTCCAATGTCTCTATAATTTTTGCTTGTTCCATGCTGTTATATTATCAATCTTGAATGTTTTATAATCATTTTATAGTCATTTTATATCATTTTTTGGTACTAACCTATTGACATAGTGCCAACTGCCAGTTGCTGTTTTCTGCATGTTTTTTACATCACAGGAAATCAATATCAGACGGAGTCCAAATGCAACGAAACTTCACGGAGATTTTTTTGGACCAGAAGGAACATAATGGGCCCTGGCTACGCCTGGGGGGTGCTCCGAGGAGAGCACAACCCACCAGGGCGTGCCAGGAGGCCCAGAGCACCCTCGTGGGTTGTGCCCACCTCGGGTGCTCCCTGGACCGCCTCTTTGCTCTATAAATACCCCAATATTCCAGAAACCCTAGGGGAGTCGACGAAATATTGATCCAGCCGCCACAGAGTCCAGAACCACCAGATCCAATCTAGACACCATCTTGGATGGGGTTCACCACCTCCAGTGGTGCCTCTTCGATGATGCGTGAGTAGTTCTTTGTAGACCTACGGGTCCGTAGTTAGTAGCTAGATGGCTTTCTCTCTCTCGCCGAATTCTCAATACAATGGTCTCCTGGAGATCGATATGATGTAACTCTTTTTGCGGTGTGTTTGTTGGGATCTAATGAACTTTGAGTTTATGATCAGTTATATCTTTTTATATCCATGAAACTATTTTATTTTCTTTGATCTCTTTTATGCATGATTACTTATAGCCTCGTATTTCTTCTCCGATATTTGAGTTTTGTTTGGCCAACTTGATCTATTTATCTTGCAATGGGAAGATGTGCTTTGTAGTGGGTTTGATCTTACGGTGATCCCAGGGACAGAAGGGGAACCGACATGTATGTATCGTTGCTATTAAGGATAAAACGATGGGGTATATCTATACATAGATAGATATTGTCTACATCATGTCATCGTTCTTATTGCATTACTCCATTTTCCCATGAACTTAATACACTAGATGCATGCTGGATAGCGGTCGATGTGTGGAGTAATAGTAGTAGATGCAAGCAGGAGTTGGTCTACTAATCTTGGACGTGATGCCTATGTAATGATCATTGCCTGGATATCGTCATGATTATTTGTAGTTCTATCAATTGCCCAACAATAATTTGTTCACCCACCATTTGCTTTTTTTCTCGAGAGAAGCCACTAGTGAAACCTACGGCCCCCGGGTCCCCTTCTCATATATTTGCCTTTGCGATATACTTTTCCTTTGCATTTATTTTCAGATCTATTAAACCAAAAATACAAAAATACCTTGCTGCAATTTATTCTTATTTATTTTATTCGGCATACGATCTATCAATCTACTACAAATTTACCTCTCGTCCATTTGCCCATCTTGGGGCGCCACTACCCGAAAGGGATTGACAACCCCTTTTACATGTCGGGTTGTGAGAAGTTGTTATTTGTGTGCAGGTGTTGTTTACGTTGTGTTGCTTGGTTCTCGTATTGGTTCGATGACCTTGGTTTCACATCTGAGGGAAATACCTACCGCCGCTGTGCTGCATCATCCCTTCCTCTTTGGGAAAATACAGATGTAGAATTCTTCTTTGAATCTTTAGGTTAGTTAGGCCAACTAGATCGATTTTTCTTGCCATGGGAAGAGGTGCTTTGTGATGGGTTCAATCTTACGGTGCTTGATCGCAGTGACAGAAGGGGAACCGACACGTATGTATCATTGCTATTAAGGATAACAAGATGGGGTCTATTTCTACGTAAACAGATCTTGTCTACATCATGTCATCATTCTTATTGCATTACTCCATTTCTCCATGAACTTAATACACTAGATGGATGCTGGATAGCGGTCAATCTGTGGAGTAATAGTAGTAGATGCAGGCAGGAGTCGGTCTACTAATCTTGGACGTGATGCCTATATAATGATCATTGCCTGGATATCGTCATGATTATTTGAAGTTCTATAAATTTCCCAACAGTAATATGTTTACCCGCCGTATGCTATTTTTCTCGAGAGAAGCCACTAGTGAATTCTACGGCCCCCGGGTCTCTTCTTTATTATATTTGCCTTTGTGATCTATTTTATTTGCTTTTATTTTCAGAACTATTAAACCAAAAATACAAAAGTACCTTGCTGCAATTTATTATTATTTATTTCGTCTCGCGTTCCCGCGAGATCTATTTATCCAATCTACTACAATTTTACCTATCTTTTTACCCGTGAGGGAATGACAACCCCTCTCTTACGTCGGGTTGCAAGTATTTGTTCTTTGTGTACAGGAGTTGTTTACATGGTGTTGTGTGGTTCTCCTCCACTCTCCTCCTACACTCCCCTCCACCACCCGAGCTCACCTCTGGCGGTTTGTGACCTTCTCCGCCATGGCATGCAGCGGATCAGACTCCGACCAGTCCGAATCCGTCGATGGGGTGTTGTCCCGTGTGGGTTGGAGGTGGCAATGGTAGTCCGCATTGCACGCTACTCCCGGGAGGACAGTGCCTGGCTGACGGACGAATCCGTCCGCCGTGACGCCATAGCGTCGGCTCATCGAGCGCTCGGGTCCTCTGGTGCTGGATCCCCGCGGTCCCGGCCGGAACACCTCTCCTTCCCCATCATTGGTCAGGCAGAGTACGAGTCCCCCCGGGAACGGGCGGCCCGCCATGGGAAGGAGAGGAAAGGGCCGTCGAGGCCCGTCTCACGGCGGAAATTGTGGTGGCGGAGGCAGCACGGGCGGTCGCAGAGGAGGAAGCCATCCGCGCCCACATTATGAAGAAACTGTTGGGGAACGTTGTAGAAAATAAAAAAATTTCCTACGGTTTCACCAAGATCCATCTATGAGTTCATCTAGGCAACGAGTGATAGGAGTGCATCTACATACCCTTGTAGATCGCGAGCGGAAGCGTTCAAGAGAACGGGGATGATGGAGTCGTACTCGCCCTGATCCAAATCACCGATGACCAAGTGCCGAACGGACAGCACCTCCGCGTTCAACACACGTACGGAGCGGATGACGTCTCCTGCGCCTTGATCCAGCAAGGAGGAGGAAGAGGTTGAGGAAGATGGCTCCAGCAGGAGCACGACGGCGTGGTGGTGGTGGAGAGGCAGTACTCCGGCAGGGCTTCGCCAAGCTCTTTAACGGAGGAGGAGAGGTGTTGGGGAGGGGAGGGGCTGCGCCTTGGATGTGCACTGCAGCCCTCCCCTCGCCCCTCTATTTATAGGGGAAGGGGGAAGGGGGCCGGCCCCCTCTAGATGAGATCTAGAGGGGGGGCGGCGGCCAAGGGAGGGGGCTTGCCCCCCAAGCAAGGGGGGCGCCCTCACTAGGGTTTCCCCCCAACCCTAGGCGCATGGGCCCAAGGGGGGGGGCGCCCAGCCCTCCAGAGGCTGGTTCCCTGCCCACTACAACCCATGAGGCCCTCCGAGAGAGGTGGCCCCTCCTGGTGGACCCCCGGAACCCCTCCGGTGGCCCCGGTACAATACCGATATGCCCCCAAAACTTTCTGGTGACCGTATGACAACTTCCCATATATAAATCTTCACCTCCGGACCATTCCGGAACTCCTCGTGACGTTCGAGATCTCATCCGGGACTCAGAACAACATTCGGTAATCACATACAAGTCTTCCTAATAACCCTAGCGTCACCGAACCTTAAGTGTGTAGACCCTACGGGTTCGGGAATCATGCAGACATGACCGAGACAGCTCTCTGGCCAATAACCAACAGCGGGATCTGGATACCCATGTTGGCTCCCACATGTTCCATGGTGATCTCATCGGATGAACCACGATGTCGAGGATTTAAGCAACCCCATATACAATTCCCTTTGTCAATCGGTACGTTACTTGCCCGAGATTCGATCGTCGGTATCCCAATACCTCGTTCAATCTCGTTACCGGCAAGTCACTTTACTCGTACCGTAATGCATGATCCCGTGACCAAACACTTGGTCACTTTGAGCTCATTATGATGATGCATTACCGAGTGGGCCCAGAGATACCTCTCTGTCATACGGAGTGACAAATCCCAGTCTCGATCCGTGTCAACCCAACAGACACTTTTGGAGATACCTATAGTGCACCTTTATAGTCACCCAGTTACGTTGTGACGTTTGGTACCCCCAAAGCACTCCTACGGTATCCGGGAGTTACACGATCTCATGGTCTAAGGAAAAGATACTTGACATTGGAAAAGCTCTAGCAAACGAACTACACGATCTTGTGCTATGCTTAGGATTGGGTCTTGTCCATCACATCATTCTCCTAATGATGTGATCCCATTATCAACGACATCTAATGTCCATAGTCAAGAAACCATGACTATCTGTTGATCAACGAGCTAGTCAACTAGAGGCTTACTAGGGACATATTATGGTCTATGTATTCACACGTGTATTACGATTTCCGGATAATACAATTATAGCATGAATAAAGACAATCATCATGAACAAGGAAATATAATAATAATCCTTTTATTATTGCCTCTAGGGCATATTTCCAATAGTCTCCCACTTGCACTAGAGTCAATAATCTAGTTACATTGTGATGAATCGAACACCCATAGAGTTCTGGTGTTGATCATGTTTTGCTCGCGAAAGAGGTTTAGTCAACGGATCTGCGACATTCAGATTCGTATGTACTTTTCAAATATCTATGTCTCCATCTTGAACATTTTCACGGATGGAGTTGAAACGACGCTTGATGTGCCTGGTCTTCTTGTGAAACCTGGGCTCCTTGGCAAGGGCAATAGCTCCAGTGTTGTCACAGAAGAGTTTGATCGGCCCCGACGCATTGGGTATGACTCCTAGGTCAGTGATGAACTCCTTCACCCAAATTGCTTCATGCGCTGCCTCCGAGGCTGCCATGTACTCCGCTTCACATGTAGATCCCGCCACGACACTCTGCTTGCAGCTGCACCAGCTTACTGCTCCACCATTCAACATATACACGTATCCGGTTTGTGACTTAGAGTCATCCAGATCTATGTCAAAGCTAGCGTCGACGTAACCATTTACGACGAGCTCTTCATCACCTCCATAAACGAGAAACATGTCCTTTGTCCTTTTCAGGTACTTCATGATATTCTTGACCGCTGTCCAGTGTTCCTTGTCGGGATTACTTTGGTACCTTCCTACTAAACTTACGGCAAGGTTTACATCAGGTCTGGTACACAGCATGGCATACATAATAGATCCTATGGCTGAAGCATAGGGGATGACACTGATCTCTTCTTTATCTTTTGCCGTAGTCGGGCATTGAGCCGAGCTCAATCTCACACCTTGTAATACAGGCAAGAACCCTTTCTTGGACTGATCCATTTTGAACTTCTTCAAAGTCTTATCAAGGTATGTGCTTTGTGAAAGACCTATGAGGCGTCTCGATCTATCCCTATAGATCTTGATGCCTAACATGTAAGCAGCTTCTCCATGGTCCTTCATTGAAAAACACTTGTTCAAGTAGGCCTTAATGCTGTCCAAAAGTTCTATATCATTTCCCATCAAAAGTATGTCATCTACTTGTAATATGAGAAATGCTATAGAGCTCCCACTCACTTTCTTGTAAACGCAGGCTTCTCCATAAGTCTGCATAAACCCAAACGCTTTGATCATCTCATCAAAGCGAATGTTCCAACTTCGAGATGCTTGCACCAGCCCATAAATGGATCGCTGGAGCTTGCATACTTTGTTAGCATTCTTAGGATCGACAAAACCCTCCGGCTGCATCATATACAATTCTTCCTTAAGATGCCCATTAAGGAAAGCCGTTTTGACGTCCATCTACCATATCTCATAATCATAGTATGCGGCAATTGCTAGCATGATTCGGACGGACTTCAGCTTCGCTACGAGAGAGAAAGTCTCATCGTAGTCAACCCCTTGAACTTGCCTATAACCCTTAGCGACAAGTCGAGCTTTATAGATGGTAATATTACCATCCGCGTTAGTCTTCTTCTTAAAGATCCATTTGTTTTCTATCGCTCGCCGATCATCAGGCAAGTCTCAAAGTCCATACTTTGTTTTCATACATGGATTCTATATCGGATTGCATGGCTTCAAGCCATTTGTTGGAATCTGGGCCCGCCATCGCTTCTTCATAGTTTGAAGGTTCACCGTTGTCTAACAACATGATTTCTAGGACAGGGTTGCCATACCACTCTGGTGTGGAACATGTCCTTGTGGACCTACGAAGTTCAGTAGCAACTTGATCCGGAGTACCTTGATCATCATCATTAATTTCCTCTCTAGTTGGTGTAGGCACCACAGGAACATTTTCCTGAGCTGCACTACTTTCCGGTTGAAGAGGTAGTACTTCATCGAGTTCTACTTTCCTCCCACTTACTTCTTTCGAGAGAAACTCCTTTTCTAGAAAGGATCCGTTCTTGGCAACAAAGATCTTGCCCTCGGATCTTAAGTAGAAGGTATACCCAATGGTTTCCTTAGGGTATCCTATGAATACGCATTTTTCCGACTTGGGTTCGAGCTTTTCAGGTTGAAGTTTCTTGACATAAGCATCGCATCCCCAAACTTTTAGAAATGACAACTTAGGTTTCTTCCCGAACCATAATTCATACGGTGTCGTCTCAACGGATTTAGACGGTGCCCTATTTAAAGTGAATGTAGCTGTCTCTAGAGCGTATCCCCAAAATGATAACGGTAAATCTGTAAGTGACATCATAGATCGCACCATGTCCAATAGAGTGCGATTACGACGTTCGGACACACCATTTCCCTGAGGTGTTCCAGGCGGCGTGAGTTGTGAAACGATTCCACATTTTCTTAAGTGCGTACCAAATTCGTGACTTAAATATTCTCCCCCACGATCTGATCGTAAGAATTTTATCTTTCGGTCATGTTGATTCTCTACCTCATTCTGAAATTCCTTGAACTTTTCAAAGGTCTCAGACTTGTGTTTCATCAAGTAGACATACCCATATCTACTCAAGTCATCAGTGAGAGTGAGAACATAACGATATCCCCCGTGAGCCTCAACGCTCATTGGACCACACACATCAGTATGTATGATTTCTAATAAGTTGGTTGCACGCTCCATTGTTCCGAGAACAGAGTCTTGGTCATTTTTCCCATGAGGCATGGTTCGCATGTGTCAAACGATTCATAATCTAGGGACTCTAAAAGTCCATCAGCATGGAGCTTCTTCATGCGCTTGATACCAATGTGACCAAGGTGGCAGTGCCACAAGTATGTGGGACTATCGTTATCAACTTTACATCTTTTGGTACACACTATGAATATGTGTAACATTACGTTTGAGATTCATTAAGAATAAACCATTGACCATCGGGGCATGACCATAAAACATATCTCTCATATAAATAGAACAACCATTATTCTCGGATTTAAATGAGTAGCCATCTCGTATCAAACGAGATCCAGATAAAATGTTCATGCTCAAACTTGGCACTAAATAACAATTATTGAGGTTTAAAACTAATCCCGTAGGTAAATGTAGAGGTAGCGTGCCGACGGAGATCACATCGACCTTGGAACCATTCCCGACGCGCATCGTCACCTCGTCCTTCGCCAGTCTCCGCTTATTCCGCAGCTCCTGCTGTGAGTTACAAATATGAGCAACGACACCAGTATCAAATACCCAGGAGTTACTACGAGTACTGGTAAGGTACACATCAATTACATGTATATCAAATATACCTTTAGTGTTGCCGGCCTTCTTGTCCGCTAACTTTTGGGGAAGTTTCGCTTCCAGTGACCCTTCCCTTTGCAATAAAAGCACTCAGTCTCAGGCTTGGGTCCATTCTTTGACTTCTTCCTGGCAACTGGCTTACCGGGCGTGGCAACATCCTTGCCATCCTTCTTGAAGTGCTTCTTGCCCTTGCCCTTCTTGAACTTAGTGGTTTTATTGACCATCAACACTTGATGTTCTTTCTTGATTTCTACCTCTGCTAACTTCAGCATTGAAAATACTTCAGGAATAGTTTTCACCATCCCCTGCATATTGTAGTTCATCACAAAGCTCTTGTAGCTCGGTGGGAGCGACTGAAGGATTCTGTCAATGACCGCCTCGTCCAGGAGGTTAATGTCCAGCTGGGACAGGCGGTTGTGCAACCCAGACATTTGAGTATGTGCTCACTGACAGAACTATTTTCCTCCATCTTACAACTATAGAACTTGTCGGAGACTTCATATCTCTCGACCAAAGCATGAGCTTGGAAAACCATTTTCAGCTCCTCGAACATCTCATATGCTCCGTGTTGCTCAAAACGCTTTTGGAGCCCCGGTTCTAAGCTATAAAGCATGCCGCACTGAACGAGGGAGTAATCATCAGCACGTGACTGCCAAGCGTTGATAACGTCTTGGTTCTCTGGGATGGGTGCTTCACCTAGCGGTCCTTCTAGGACATATGCTTTCTTGGCAGCTATGAGGATGATCCTCAGGTTCCAGACCCAGTCCGTATAGTTGCTGCCATCATCTTTCAGCTTGGTTTTCTCTAGGTACGCGTTGAAGTTCATGTTGACATGAGCGTTGGCCATTTGATCTACAAGACATATTTGCAAAGGTTTTAGACTAAGTTCATGATAATTAAGTTCATCTAATCAAATTATTTAATGAACTCCCACTCAGATTAGACATCCCTCTAGTCATCTAAGTGTTACACGATCCGAGTCGACTAGGCCGTGTCCGATCATCACGTGAGACGGACTAGTCATCATCGGTGAACATCTCCATGTTGATCATATCTTCCATACGACTCATGTTCGACCTTTCGGTCTCTGTGTTCCGAGGCCATGTTTGTACATGCTAGGCTCGTCAAGTTAACCCTAAGTGTTTTTGCATGTGTAAAACTGTCTTACACCCGTTGTATGTGAACGTAAGAATCTATCACACCCGATCATCACGTGGTGCTTCGAAACGACAAACTTTAGCAACGACGCACAGTTAGGGGGAACACTTTCTTGAAATTATTATAAGGGATCATCTTATTTACTACCGTCGTTCTAAGTAAACAAGATGCATAAACATAATAAACATCACATGCAATTATATAATAGTGACATGATATGGCCAATATCATATAGCTCCTTTGATCTCCATCTTCGGGGCTCCATGATCATCTTCGTCACCGGCATAACACCATGATCTCCATCATCATGATCTCCATCATCGTGTTTTCATGAAGTTGTCACGCCAACGACTACTTCTACTTCTATGGCTAACGCGTTTAGCAATAAAGTAAAGTAATTTACATGGCGTTCTTCAATGACACGCAGGTCATACAAAAATAAAGACAACTCCTATGGCTCCTGCCGGTTGTCATACTCATTGACATGCAAGTCGTGATTCCTATTACAAGAACATGATCTCATACATCACAATATATCATTCATCATTCATCACAACTTTTGGCCATATCACATCACAAGGCAATTGCTGCCAAAACAAGTTAGACGTCCTCTAATTGTTGTTGCATCTTTTACGTGGCTGCAATAGGGTTCTAGCAAGAACATTTTCTTACCTACGAAAAAGCCATAACGTGATTTGTCAACTTCTATTTACCCTTCATAAGGACCCTTTTCATCGAATCCGCTCCAACTAAAGTGGGAGAGACAGACACCCGCTAGCCACCTTATGCAACTAGTGCATGTCAGTCGGTGGAACCTGTCTCACGTAAGCGTACGTATAAGGTCGGTCCGGGCCGCTTCATCCCACAATATCGCTGAAGCAAAATAAGACTAGTAGCAGGAAGAAAGTTGACAACATCTACGCCCACAACAAAATTGTGTTCTACTCGTGCAATAGAGAACTACGCATAGACCTAGCTCATGATGCCACTGTTGGGGAATGTTGCAGAAAATAAAAAAATTCCTACGGTTTCACCAAGATCCATCTATGAGTTCATCTAGGCAACGAGTGATAGGAGTGCATCTACATACCCTTGTAGATCGCGAGCGGAAGCGTTGAAGAGAATGGGGATGATGGAGTCGTACTCGCCGTGATCCAAATCACCGATGACCAAGTGCCGAACGGACAGCACCTCTGCGTTCAACACACGTACGGAGCGGATGACGTCTCCCGCGCCTTAATCTAGCAAGGAGGAGGGAGAGGTTGAGGAAGATGGCTCCAGCAGCAGCACGGCGGCGTGGTGGTGGTGGAGAGGCAGTACTCCGGCAGGGCTTCGCCAAGCTCTTTAACGGAGGAGGAGAGGTGTTGGGGAGGGGAGGCGCTGCGCCTTGGATGTGCACTGCAGCCCTCCCCTCGCCCCTCTATTTATAGGGGAAGGGGGAAGGGGGCCGGCCCCCTCTAGATGAGATCTAGAGGGGGGGCGGCGGCCAAGGGAGGGGGCTTGCCCCCCAAGCAAGGGGGGTGCCCCCACTAGGGTTTCCCCCAACCCTAGGCGCATGGGCCCAAGGGGGGGCGCCCAGCCCTCTAGGGGCTGGTTCCCTGCCCACTACAGCCCATGAGGCCCTCCGAGAGAGGTGGCCCCTCCCGGTGGACCCCCGGAACCCCTCCGGTGGCCCCGGTACAATACCGATATGCCCCTGAAACTTTCCGGTGACCGTATGACAACTTCCCATATATAAATCTTCACCTCTGGACCATTCCGGAACTCCTTGTGACATCCGGGATCTCATCCGGGACTCCGAACAACATTCGGTAATCACATACAAGTCTTCCTAATAACCCTAGCGTCACCGAACCTTAAGTGTGTAGACCCTACGGGTTCGAGAATCATGCAGACATGACCGAGACAACTCTCCGGCCAATAACCAACAGCGGGATATGGATACCCATGTTGGCTCCCACATGTTCCACGATGATCTCATCGGATGAACCACGATGTCGAGGATTTAAGCAACCCCGTATACAATTCCCTTTGTCAATCCGTATGTTACTTGCCCGAGATTCGATCGTCGGTATCCCAATACCTCGTTCAATCTCGTTACCGTCAAGTCACTTTACTCGTACCGTAATGCTTGATCCCGTGACCAAACACTTGGTCACTTTGAGCTCATTATGATGATGCATTACCGAGTGGGCCCAGAGATACCTCTCCGTCATACGGAGTGACAAATCCCAGTCTCGATCCGTGTCAACCCAACAGACACTTTCAGAGATACCTGTAGTGCACCTTTATAGTCACCCAGTTACATTGTGACGTTTGGTACCCCAAAGCACTCCTACGGTATCCGGGAGTTACACGATCTCATGGTCTAAGGAAAAGATACTTGACATTGGAAAAGCTCTAGCAAACGAACTACACGATCTTGTGCTATGCTTAGGATTGGGTCTTGTCCATCACATCATTCTCCTAATGATGTGATCCCATTATCAACGACATCTAATGTCCATAGTCAGGAAACCATGACTATCTGTTGATCAACGAGCTAGTCAACTAGAGGCTTACTAGGGACATATTATGGTCTATGTATTCACACGTGTATTACGATTTCCGGATAATACAATTATAGCATGAATAAAGACAATCATCATGAACAAGGAAATATAATAATAATCCTTTTATTATTGCCTCTAGGGCTTATTTCCAACAGAAACGACAGTAGAGGAACACGCGCGCTCTCGCCCTTGAGCAGAATCGGGCGGTCCGTGCCATGGCCGGACCGCCACTGAAGGAGGAGAAGGAGGACAGCGACGACGAGGACAACTCCGGCAACGCGCAGATCCGGCTCGATCCGTACTGCGTCTTCGACCAGTACTTCCGTGAGAAGGACGGCAAGGGCTCCGGGAAGGGCAAGGGCAACCGTTGATGAAGTCCACCATATCCAAACATGAAAATTTATTAGTCCGATGGCATGTTTAGTGTAGTGTGATGGAGTAGTCGGATGATGCGTGTGCGTCGACGTAGTTGCATGAGTTTGTATGGATTTGAGATATGGTAATTGAGGTGTCCGGATGTGGATTGCATTTTTGAGAAGTGCCCGGTCAGTGCACACGGACGTGACCGGGCGCGTCCGCGGGCGTTTGAGGGGCCGGATTTGCCGAGTTCGGCTATAGATGCTCTAACCCTTCCATGACTGTGCCGCCCAACCCCACCACTAGCCACGCTTCCGGAGTCCTCACCGATGAGCCGATTTGGATTTGCCTTTGTGCATTATTTTTTTGTTCGATTCTGCTACTGGTCAAAGCGACGGTTGCCACAATTAGGCACAGCCACCAGCCGGCGAACCTCGAGGACGCGTAGGAGACCCAGCCGCCCAATCCCACCGGCCAACACGACTATCTTTAGCACTCCTCATCCAGTGAAGAAGTCAAAGCATGACTGTTCCATGTTTGGCCGTGAGTAGGAGAGAACGGGTAGAGGCACGCGAACGATTGATGCGTAATTATTGAGTAGGGCATTTCGGTGCCCAGTCTCATCTACACCTAGTTAGAAAAAAAATCGTAAAAAAATCAAAAAAATTCCATTTTTTGTGCGGTAGAAAGTTTGATGCTTGAGGCCCGCTCCAAATTTCAAGTCATTTGGACATCTGAGCAGCGTTCAGTAAAAAAGACAAATCGGGCCAAAACAGTACATGAACAGTAAACTTTTTTTACAGACCCCCAATTTGTCTTTTTTGCTGAGAGCTCCTCAGATGTCCAGATGATTTGGAAATTGGAGCGGACCTCATGCATCAAATTGTCTACTGCACAAGAAAAATTGGATTTTTTTGAATTTTTCTAGTATTTGTTTTGATTTTTTCCGTCAACGCAGGTGCAGATGAGCTCGGGTGCAGAGATGGATTTTCGGTAATTATTTTGCTACTCCATCAGTTTTTCCAGCGAGGTACTTTCATCGCTGTTTCAGGATGTCCAAGGATTTGTTTATTCACTGTGAAGCAACATGGCCGAGCCTTTGAGCAAAGGAGGAATTGTGACGGTTTGATTGGACATAGTGATACGTCCTAAACATATCTAACTTCCAAACACTTTTGCTCTTATTTTGGACTCTAATTTGCGTGATTGGAATGAAACTAACCCGGACTGACACTATTTTCAGCAGAACTACCATGATGTATTTTTGTGCAGAAATAGAAGTTCTCGGATTGGACTAAAAATTTACGGAGAATATTTCCATAATATATAAAAAGTATTGGCAAAAAGACCTACCGGAGCGGGCAACCATGGAGCCATGAGCTCATGGGATGCGCCCCCCTGGGCGCGGTGGGTGAGCTTGTGGGTCCCACAGACCTCTTTTGCCCTAATTCCAACTATGTAAGTACCGTCTCGTAGAGAGAGAAATCAAAGAGAAGGAATCATCATGTTTTACAACACGGAGCCGCCGCCACCTCCTATTCTTCATCAGGAGGGCTGATCTGAAGTCCGTTCGAGGCTCTGGAGAGGGGGATTCGTTGTCCTCGTCATCAATACATCAAACTTTCTTCGTCAAAAAATCCATGATGCTCATCACCAGGAGCGAATAATTTCTTCATAGGCTTGCCAGGCGGTAATGGAGTTGGATGAGATTTGTCATGTAATCGAGTCAATTTGTTAGGGCTTGATCCCTAGTATCCACTACGATGTGAGAATGATGTTGCTATGACTTTGCTATGCTTAATGCCTATCACTAGGGTCTGAGTGCCATGATTTCAGATCTGAACCCTTTACATTTTCATGAATATAAGTGTGTTTTGGATCCTATATTGCAAGTTGTATGCACTGATACGTCCATTTTGCATCATGCTTTGATATTGATATTTATTGCATTATGGGTTGTTATTACACATTATGTCACAATACTTATGCCTATTCTCTCTTATTTTACAAGGTTTACATGAAGAGGGAGAATGCCGGCAGCTAGAATTTTGGGCTGGAAAAGGAGCAAATATTAGAGACCTATTCTGCACAACTCCAAAAATCTTGAAACTCAATGAAAATTATTTTTGGAATTAATAAAAATACTGAGCGAAGAAAGTACCAGAGGGGGGCCACACCCTGGCCACGAGGGTGGGGGGCGCGCCCTACCCCCTGGGCGCCCCCCCTGCCTCATGGGCCCCCTGGCGGTCCTCCGGTGGCCATCTTCTGCTATATGAAGTCTTTTACCCTGAAAAAAAATCATAAGCAAGCTTTCGGGACGAAACACCGCCTCCACGAGGTGGAACCTTGGCGGAACCAATCTAGGGCTCCAGCGGAGCTGTTCTGCCGGGGAAACATCCCTCCGGGAGGGGAAATCATCACCATCGTCATCACCATCGATCCTCTCAGCGGGAGGGGGTCAATCTCCATCAACATCTTCACCAGCACCATCTCCTCTCAAACCCTAGTTCATCTCTTGTATCCAATCTTTGTCCCAAAACCTCAGATTGGTACCTGTGGGCTACTAGTAGTGTTGATTACTCCTTGTAGTTGATGCTAGTTGGTTTATTTGGTGGAAGATCATATGTTCGAATCCTTTATGCATATTGATACCCCTATGATTATGAACATGAATATGATTTGTGAGTAGTTACGTTTGTTCCTGAGGACATGGGAGAAGTCTTGCTATAAGTAGTCATGTGAATTTGGTATTCGTTCTATATTTTGATGAGATGTATGTTGTCTCTCCTCTAGTGGTATTATGTGAACGTCGACTACATGACACTTCACCATTGTTTGGGCCTAGAGGAAGGCATTTGGAAGTAATAAGTAGATGATGGGTTGCTAGAGCGACAAAAGCTTAAACCCTTGTTTATGTGTTGTTTCGTAAGGGGCTAATTTGGATCCATATGTTTCATGCTATGGTTAGGTTTACCTTAATAATTATTTTGTAGTTGCGGATGCTTGCAATAGGGGTTAATCATAAGTGGGATGCTTGTCCAAGAAAGGGCAGTACCCAAGAACCAGTCCACCCACATATCAAATTATCAAAGTAACGAACGCGAATCATATGAGCGTGATGAAAACTAGCTTGACGATAATTCCCATGTGTCCTCGGTAGTGTTTTCCTTCATATAAGAATTTGTCCAGGCTTGTCCTTTGCTACAAAAAGTATTGGGCCACCTTGCTGCACCTTATTTAGTTTTGTTACTTGTTACCCGTTACGAATGACCTTATCACAAAAGTATTTGTTATCGATAATTTCAGTGCTTGCGGAGAATACCTTACTGAAAACCGCTTGTCATTTTCTCTTCTCCCCGTTGGGTTCGACACCTCATTCCTTATACAAAGAAATTTTGCATGATATTTCACCTGCTGAGATAGAAGAAATTGATGTTACAATTAAGCTTGCCAATAGATATACTATTTCACCGGTTGGGATTGTTAGAGATGTTGAAGTCTTGTGTGGGAAAGTTAAATATCCTGCTGATTTTCTTGTTCTTGGTTCCCCGCAAGATAGTTTTTGTCCCATCATATTTGGTAGACCCTTCTTAAATAATGTTAATGCTAAGATAGATTGCAAAAAGGATATTGTTACGATTGGTTTAGGGGATATGTCTCGTGAGTTTAATTTTGCTAAAAATTTCATAGGTAACCCCATGATAAAGAATTGCCTAGTAAGGATGAAATTATTGGTCTTGCTTCTATTGCCGTGCCTCCTAATGCTTCTTTAGAACAATATTTGCTAGACCATGAAAATGATATGTTTATGACTGAAAGAAGGGAGATAGATGAAGTATTCTTTAAACATGGACCTATTTTGAAACACAACTTGCCTGTTGAAATTCTAGGGGATCCTCCACCACCCAAGGGTGATCCCGTGTTTGAGCTTAAACCACTACGAGATACTCTTAAATATGCTTATCTTGATGAAAAGAAGATATATCCTGTTATTATTAGTCCTAACCTTTCAGAGTAGGAAGAGGAGAAATTATTGAAAAATCTGAAGAAGCACCGTGCTGCTATTGGATATACTCTTGATGATCTTAAGGGCATGAGTCCCACTCTATGCCAACACAAGATAAAACTGGAGAAAGACGCTAAACCAGTTGTTGATCACCAACGATGGTTAAATCCTAAGATGAAAGAAGTGGTAAGAAAAGAAATACTAAAGCTCCTGGAGGCAGGTATAATTTATCCCGTTGCTGATAGTCAGTGGGTAAGTCCTGTCCATTGTATCCCTAAGAAGGGAGGTATTACTGTCGTTCCTAATGATAAAGATGAATTGATCCCCGCAAAGAATTGTTACAAGTTATAGGATGGTAATTGATTTCTGCAAATTAAATAAAGCTACTAAAAAGGATCATTACCCTTTGCCTTTTATTGATCAAATGCTAGAAAGATTATCCAAACATACACATTTTTGCTTTCTAGATGGTTACTCTGGTTTCTCTCAAATACCTCTGTCAAAAGAGGATCAACAAAAGACCACTTTTACTTGCCCCTTTTGGTACTTTTGCTTATAGACGTATGCCTTTTGGTTTATGTAATGCACCTGCTACCTTTCAAAGATGCATGATGGCTATATTCTCTGACTTTTGTGAAAAGATAGTTGAGGTTTTCATGGCTGATTTCTCCATTTATGGATCATCTTTTGATGATTGCTTGAGCAACCTTGGTCGAGTTTTGCAGAGATGTGAAGAAACTAATCTTGTCTTGAATTGGGAAAAGTGCCACTTTATGGTTAATGAAGGCATTGTCTTGGGGCATAAAATTTCTGAAAGAGTTATTGAAGTTGATAAAGCTAAAGTTGATGCTATTGAAAAGATGTGGTGTCCTAAAGACATTAAAGGTATACGAAGTTTTCTTGGTCATGCCGGTTTTTATAGGAGGTTTATTAAAGACTTCTCAAAAATTTCTATGCCTCTAACTAATCTCTTACAAAAAGATATTCCTTTTGTCTTCGATGATGATTGTGTAGAAGCATTTGAAATACTTAAGAAAGCTTTGATTTTTGGGACATTTACATCTGTGCCCCTAACTCGAACCCACTACTCAGATTTGCCCCTAATTTTGAAGCATGCTCAAATTTACCCTTCCGCCATTAAGTCACTACTCAGAAATGCCCTTCCGTACAGTACTGTAGCACTTTCCATCTAATACTGTAGCACTTTCCGTCTGCTATAGTACACATGGGCCTCTGATGGTCAAAGGCCTTTGACTGGATGGAAGGGCATTTTTGAGTAGTGACTTAATGGCAGAGGGGCAAATTTGAGCATGCTTTGAAATTAGGGGCAAATCTGAGTAGGTGGTTCAAGTTAGGGGCAGAAATGCAAATGGCCCTTGATTTTTGCACCTATTGTCCAGCCACCTGACTGGAATTTACCCTTTGAAATTATGTGCAATGCTAGTGATTATGCCATAGGTGTTGTTCTAGGACAAAGAGTTGATAAGAAACTAAATGTTATCCAATATGCTAGTAAAACTCTAGACAGTGCCCAGAGAAATTATGCTACTACTGAAAAAGAATCTTTAGCAATTGTATTTGCTTGTGACACTACAAAAAAAAAGACACATCCATGACATTTTGGGCCGAACGAATTTTTTTCTGTCATACATATGACACTTCTATGATGATAATTGTGACAAAACCCGGTATCATCATAGATGTGGTGGGCTCCTACTTCTATGACAAAAAATCATGACAGAAAATGGGCTTTTCGTCCTGGGCGGGCCGGAGACGCAGCTGCATGACATTCTTTGGGTCATCTATGACAGAAAAAACCGTGGTAGAATCGAGGGCGAGGAAAATTTCGGGGAGTTTCCGGTTATGGTGGGAGGTCAGGGGCCGAGCGACGTGCGTTTTTCTCGTACACGTACGCGTGTGTGTGCGAGGCGTTGGCTCTAACTGAACCCGAGCGAGGCGTTGGGCTCTAACTGAACCCAAGCAATTGCACTGCAGGCTGCGTGTTACTGAACCTGAGCGATTGATCGATGGCTGTTAACTGAACCCGATCGAGCGATTCCTTCGCTACTACTGCTAACTGAAGCCGATCGATGCTGCCTCTCTGGATGAACAGTGAGCGTTGGGGGGTGGATGAACAGTGAGTGGTGGCGTTGCCTCTAGATGAACGGGACCCCGTGGCGTGGAGGGCTGGATGAACAGGACGACCCCTTGGAGGGCTGGATGAACAATAGACGATGCAGGGGTGCCCGTGGAGGGGTGGTTGAACAGTAGCCGGTGGAGTAGCGTGCGGTAGAGGCTGGATGAACAGGAGCCCGTGGAGGCTGGAGGAGGTCGACGGTAGCCCATGGAGGCTGGAGCAGGTCGACGGTGGAGATGAACAATATCCCATGGAGTCCCGTTTTGCGGTACGGCACACCCCTCTCGATGAACAGGACCCCCGTTTCGACCGTAGTGCTCCAACACAAGTCTGTTTCGTCCGTTTTGCAATACGCCACACCCCTCCCGATCAACAAGACCCCCGCTTTGAACGTAGTGCTCCAACACAAGTCCGTTTCGTCTGTTTTGCAGTACGCCACACCCCTCCCGATCAACAGGACCACCATTTCGACCGTAGGAGGTCCGTTTCCTCCGTTTTGCGGTACGCAAGACCCCTCCCAATGAACAGGATCCCGTTTCGAACATGGCCGGTCGAGCACAAGGCCGTTTCCTCCGTTCTGCAGTAGGCCAGGCCTCGTTCCCATCGCCTGTTCCGTCCAAGCCCTCCCGATGAACACGACGACGCATTCCGTTCCGACCCAGTCGGTTGGCTCCCACGCGTTCCGTTGCCTCCCGATAAACACGGCGCATTCCGTTGCCTCCCCATGAACACGACGCATTCCGTTGCCTCCCCATGAACATGACGATGACGTTGTTTCTCCGTTCTGACCCAGCCATGTACACGAGCCCTGGCCGTATGTATGCGCGAGTAGGCGTTCGAGACCCCGCCCATATGTACACATACGTGGCCGTATTTTCTTTCTTCCACCCTGGGCGATGTACGTACATGTACATGCTACGTGTGCGCCTCTACTACGACACGTGTGCGCCTCTACATCGACCAATATATATGTACGTACACGTTCGCGACCAGAATGATAACGCTACGTATGCTTCGACCAAGTGGGTCCCGACTGTCAGGCAATTCCTTGTGTGTGAAGATGTAGCTGGTGGGTCCCAGCAGTCAGGGGGCGAATCGTTTTTATTTGCCCGAACACACTTCCTTGCATGCAAAGATGTAGCTGGTGGGTTCCAGCAGTCAGGGGGCGAATTGTTTTGTGTTTTTTTTGCCCGGACGCACTTCCTTGTGTCCGAAGGTGTAGCTGGTGGGTCCCAGCAGTCAGGGGGAAATGTTTTTTTCGTGAAATATGGTGGCCCGTCCGGTGGGTCCCTGCTGTCAGGTGGAGGAATAATTATTTTGCGCGTAATAAGGAGGCACTTCCTTGCGGCCGCGGTGGACCCAGCTGTCAGCCTCTCCACGCACAGTACTCTTCCGATGGAATTCGGTCGTTGACCACATTGACCACGCCACACCGAGAGCACCACGGCGGTGGACGACAGCGAGGCCTAGGAAGGGGACGACGCGGAGTCGGGGAAGACGCAGTAGTGGATGCCCACGCGAAGAGGAGTACGAGGGTTCACTGGTTCGGCTGCGGTGTGAGGCTGCCATCGCCGCAGAATAACAGGGGGTGTGGGTGAGTAGAGGGATGGCATGGCTAGCGGTGGGAGTAGCAGGGGGCGGTGAGGCCTCCGCGGTATCACAGCCGGCCACGGGAGGCAGGAGCATGCGGCACAACTAGCGCTGCTTTGGGCAGCTGGAGAGCGAAAACCAGAGGTTGAAGAAGCACTACGGCCATTGGATGGACATCATATGGTCACTAGAGTATTGACTAAGTTGACAAAGCCCTCCGTCCCCGTCAACTTAGTAGGCCCACAAGTCAGCCTGCAACTATACTGGGTCCCAGCTAGCAGGGGGAGTATTCATTTTTTTGCGTAATAAGGAGGCACTTCCTTGCGTGCGAAGATATAGCTGGTGGGTCCAAGCTGTCAGCAGTGGTAACGTTTTTTTTTGAAAAATACAGAGGCCCTTTTGGTGGGTCCCAGATGTCAGGTGGAGGAATCATTATTTTGCACGTAATAAGGAGGCATTTCCTTGCGTGTGGCCATGGACCCAGCTGTCAGCCTCTCCATGTACAGTCCACTTCAGATGCATGTCGGTCGTTGACCACATTGACCAGGCCGCGCCGAGAGCACTAGGGCGGTGGACGACGGCAAGGCCAAGGAAGGGAACGACACGGAGGCAGGGAAGACTCGGTAGTTGTTTCCCATGCGGAGGGGAGTACGACTATACAGGGTTTACTGGTTCGTCTGCCGTCGCCGGAGAATAACAACATGTGTGGGTGAGTAGAGGGATGGCTAGGCAGCGATGGGAGTATGGTGGGGAGGTGAGGCCTGCGCGGCAGCACAGCCGGTCGCGGGGAGGAGGGAGCAGGCAGTCCCGCCGGCGCTTGTTTGAGCGCCTGGAGCAGGAAGAGCAGAGATTGAAGAAGCACGACGGCCGTTGGATGGAAATCCAACAGTCACTGCTTGTGCGTCAACCTTTTTTTTAGGAAAGCCTCAAATCTGTGGAAAACAACATACATCCCATCTGCCATTATTTCTAATAATTTACAGCCCATTTACTATTTCTTAAGGTTTTTGTTGGAGCCCATATTCTTTTTCTTAGCATTACAGCCCATATTGTGGCCACGGTTAAAAAATTATATGAAATTTTGCATATTTTGGTGCGGTCCGAACTGTTTTTAATCCCAAAATTTCGAGTCACATTCAAAATGATTTCAAAAATAAATGTATATCAATATAAAATCCAACAAATTGACCACGCATAAAAATAAATGCAATTTAAAATCTTGAAATGAAAAAAAAGATATTTGAAACTAATTGCCGGTTTGATGTGTTTTAAAAATGCACAACCCATTTCTCATTATTGATAGGCCATTTTCTCGGCCAGCTGAATGAAGCTCTCCTCGTCTTGAAAGATTTGCAGCCTAACAGGCCTGACAAAGCGACTTACTTGGCAAATCACAAAAAAACTGGGTTGTGGCCGTGGACCCAGCTGCGGCCGTGGACCCAGCTGTCAGCCTCTCCATGTACAGTACTCTTCCGACGGAAGTCAGTCGTTGACCACATTGACCACGCCGCGCCGAGAGCACCAAGGCGGTGGACGACGGCGAGGCCTAGGAAGGGGATGGCACGGAGCCGGGGAAGACGCGGCAGTGTATGCCCACACGGAGAGGAGTACGAGGGTTCCCTGGTTCGGCTGCGGCGTGAGGCTGCCGTCGCCGCAGAATAAGATGCGGTGTGGGTGAGTAGAGGGATGCCCTGGGCCAGTGGTCGGAGTAGTAGGGGGCGGTGAGGCCTCCACGGCATCACAGCCGGCCTCGAGAGGTAGGAGCATGCGACACAACCGCCGCTGCTTTGGGCGGCTGGAGCAAGAAGACCAGAGGTTGAAGAAGCACTATGGCCGTTGGATGGACATCGTACGGTCACTGGAGCTAGAATCGTTCATATTGACTAAGTTGACAAAGCCCTCCGTCCTCATCACCTTAGTAGGCCCACAAGTCAGCCACCCACTATGGTGGATCCCAGCTAGCAAGGGGGTATTCATTTTTTGTGCGTAATAAGGAGGCACTTCCTTGCGTGCAAAGATATAGCTGGTGGGTCTGACCTGTCAGCGGGGGAACGTTTTTTAGCGAAATACAGAAGCCCTTCCCACGTACAGTCCACGTATAGTGCATAATAAGGAGGAACTTTCCTTGCGTGCGACCATGGACCTCATGGGTCCCAGCCGTCAGGATCTCCATGTACAGTCCTCTTCCGATGACTTTCGTATGTTGACCACGCTGCGCTGAGCGCACCGAGGCAATGGACGACGACGGGGCCCCATACTGGAATGACCCAGAGATGGGGAAGACGCGGCAGTGGAGTCGCAAACGGAGAGGAGTGGGAAACTTGACTGGTTCGGGTGCAGGGTGGGCCTACACTCGGCAGAGAATAACAGGAGGTGCGGAGTGGAGGGATGGCCTGGCCGTTGGCGGGGTAGCGTTTCGCTGAGGAGCGCAAAATAATGTCGCTGGACACCGAAGGCTGGAGCAGGCGGTTCTGGCAACGCTGGGGGAAGAAGACGAGAGATTGAAGAAGAATGCCGGTTGTTGGATGTAAATCCAACGCCTTCTTAGGCTTCGACCTACTGACCCACATGTCAGCCAGTCCATTTGTTTTTTAGTCCATTTGGTGGGCTGGGTGAAACAATGATGTAGCATCTATGCAGCCCGTTTAAATCCCATTTGCATTTTTCTCGAAATCCGTGGACTTGCTAGGCTGGTTGAAAATATCATGTTGGGCTAGACAGAGAAATGTTATAAAAACATAAACACATGATTGCACGTCTATTACTGCATTGGTCAGTAAAATCTTTGCAAGCTTATGTATGCAATCACTAGGAGTTAACTTGCCAGGTTATATATAAACAATTATTATTGTTATTTTGTAAGAACTTTCAACTTACGAAATAAAATATCATTTAAATTTGATGAGTTAATAGTACATGGGGTATTTATTATTTTTTAGGCTAGACGTGGGACAATTGAGTTGGTTCTAGGGAAAAATACTGGGAGAAAACTCAGGTTACATCGAAAAAGAAAGTGGGAGAAAATTCAGAGACCTGCTGGGTCCACCTGAGGAGGGGAATATGTTGGGAGGAAGGAGATTCAAAGCACGGTAGCCAAGTGAACTAGTTTTTTAACGGACAAGTGAACTAGTTACATACATAAGCAAATAGCCGCTAAAAAGCAATCAGGTTAATGGGTTCTTAAAAGAAATATTTCAGACAAAACAGATAATTACGACACATAGGCTAATGCATGAAACACTCAGATGATAAAGGTGCTTATAAACAGATAAAGTACAACATCTAGACCTTCCTGGCACGCTTGATCATGACGCTGCGGCTGTCCGTGTACTCGTCGGTTACGGGAAGCAGACACACCCTCATGTCCAAGATCTTCCTGTACATGTCGTAGCATGCGTATGCGTCCTTGGCCGCGTAGGTTATGTAGGCTAGATTCAGAGGTACCTCCCATGTGTTCAAGTCATCTTCTTTCATGTTGGCGTATCAGGGGTCGATGATGGTCTCAGCAAGGTCAACCACGGAGTCCTTCTCCTGCCCATTGCTGATGATCTTGTATTGCTTCTGGATGTCAACAAGCTTGTTGGACCAGATGGCCGAATCGTTGCGTTCTTCCTTCTCTCCACCGTAGCGAAGGTGCAGTCGGCGCTGCAGATGATACGGGTGAATGCTCTAGAACCTGGTGCAACCATAGGACTGAGGCGAGGCAGAGCTTCACCGAGTCCGTATCATTGGTGTACATCACATTCATCTTGGTGCAGCCATAGGACTGAACGGTGAACTCAAAGGGGAACTCCTTGCTGAAGTCCATATCCAGCAGGCTCACCCCTCGGATCGCCATTGGAGTCTCTTCGAGTGAACGAGTGTGTAGGCGGCGGCAGCAGTTCGTTTTTCAGCTCTTGGGGAACTGGATTCAACAGTAAGCTGAGTGTGTACATGCGACAACAGTTACTACCCCTCCCTCGTCCGCTGCACGCCCGGCAGAAGATGCACCCTCGGCGCATTCAAATGCCTCCATTAAGAAACCTACTCCGGCCACACGTTGGTTCACGAGCGGGTCTGTATTTGTACTATAATAATAGGAGTTAGTGGTCACTTTACTTAAATTTAATTAGCTTTAATAGAAATTTATACTTAAAACAAGCAATGCACTGGCTCGTTCTATTAGTGCCACAGGTTCAACATGCACAGCAATTAGAATTATTATTCTCAGGACGCACACGATCAACACATTTGTCGCACTTTCACAAAGATAATACTACCAAGTTTGACCTGTTTGTTATGGTTGTTGTCCCCTGCATCATCATGCTGTGTTTCCCAGCTTGCAAGATTCAGAACCAGTAAATAAGATCCAAATAATAAGTACAACAAAGATGCCTACACATCTCATTGATTCCCAACTTGCAAGATTCAGAACCAACAAATAAGATCCAAATAATAAGTACAACAAAGATTCCTACACATCTCATTGATTCCCAATTTGCAAGATTCAGAACCAACAAATAAGATTCAAATAATAAGTACAACAAAGATGCCTACACATCTCATTGATTCCCAGCTTGCAAGATTCAGAACCAACCCATTAGAGCCTTTTGATAAAGTGAATATCGGGATTAAATCCATCTTGGCTGGCCATGTCATACAATCAAAGAACTTGGCGAATGCTCTTGACCGTCACAACATCTGTAGTTGAGTATTCCTATTTGCACATCACAAACAAGGAGGCAGGAGAGAATGATTTCTCTATAATAGCGGCCTCCTTGAACTCAACCTGTAGCTCCACTAGGATGAGGTCTGCTTGGAGTTCCATGATTCAATTCATGCGCCTTTTTCTGTAGTTCACCTGAAATGAAGCAAAGATTGCATCATTCAGCTAGCAAGAAGTACTTGCTCTCATGAGCTGGCAGGTTCTTCTTTAGTAGTTGCACTAAAATTGAGGAACATTAAGGTTGGATGTCTGGCTCATGTAAGGCGCAACTATAATTTTCTTATCCTTTTGTGCAGTTCCACTAAAATAAAGTGCCATTGTGGTGACAGTGACGGCTCCATCTTGCAAAGGCTAATAAAATGTTGCACGAGATTACCAGCAAAACTTGACGAAGATTTTGGAAACTCCAATCATCATTTTGTGCAGTTCCACCAAAATTGATTGATGTTGCCCACGTGACATTTTAGTTAAACTGCACAAGACACTCATTCCAAAAAAAGTGTTTTGTGCAGTTCACCAAAAGGTCACAATAGCAACAAGGTGAAATGGATATCCCTATATGCACAAAAAGATAGAAAGTAAATAGTTGTTGGTCAATAAGAATATATGAAACATATACAAAATGAAAAGAAGCATCTTAATTATGTTCATGGCAATCACGCAAGGACAGTAGAAATTTTAAAACTTCAGCAATGCTTCATGTTACCAGAAGCATTACGATCAACAATGAGATTCCTCAAATATGGGATTACTTTAATGGTGGCATTGCTTGTTTACCAAACACAGTAAATCAACAGTAGCTAAAGAGTTGGTTTAAGGGCATGGGACCGTGGGGACACCAGGACACTCAGCAGCGTAAAGGAGCAACTTACTTATCATACTGGGGAAAATAGCAGGAGTGCCATTTGTAACATAGTTTAATTGCATCTTATCACTGGAGGCATTAGATTAACAATAACACTGGTTAGACATGTCCCTAAGGTAACAGTGTGATCGCTTCATTTTACATGCGCCCTTACATTAACAACATCAAAAGGTTGGTATAAGGACATGCGACAGTGGACGCATCAGCACAATGTACCTACAAGGAGGCATAAAGTGGTGATGCCGAGTTTGTTCATGCTATGTGAGGGCAGCAAACCTAATCCTGGAGACCTTGTACTATGTGAGGGCAGCAAATCTAATCCTGGAGACCTTTTACTATGTGAGGACAGCAAATCTAATCCTGGAGACCTATTACTATGTGAGGGCAGCAAATCTAATCCTGGAGACCTTTTACTATGTGAGGGCAGCAAATCTAATCCTGAGACCTTTTACTATGTGAGGGCAACAAATCTAATCCTGGAGACCTTTTGCTATGTGATGGCAGCAAATCTAATCCTGGACATACTCTGTTGACTTGTCCACCAGCCGCCACTTTCTATCCTTTTTTCAACCAATAATTGATCTGTTCCTTATCCAGTTTGTACTGCGTTTTCCCATTATTTCCCTTTTCAACCAAGAGACCGGTTGGGTATCCGGTCTCTACTACTTTCACCATATTATTTCCTCTTTGAATCAAGTCCTAGATTCATGCTACAACTTTCCCCCCTTTCTTCGTTGTTTGAACAAAGCCCTAGATTCGAATGCATGAAGTAGCTTTACCTCTAATAATACTAAAAACTTAGGTGGCTTTGGAAGAGCTGATGGGAGTAGAAAAAGATGCTGGGGCAGTAGAGCAAGGCCGCTTTTGAAGAACTTATACCCGAGGGTCGCCGAGATGTCGGCAGCGGCAGGTCGGATCTGCGGACAATACGGCAGGGAGGAAGAAGGGTCGGAGGACCTCCCGAGCCGGCGCTGTGTCGGAGAGAACGGCACGGGCAGAGGATCGGGCCCCTCCGGCAGCTGTGAGTTTCCTCCCTTGGCGGCAATGACCGCATGAACGATGCGCCTTTTAGTCCTCTACACACACCGACCGAAGGGATCCGGCCGGATCTGTGACCAGCGGTGAGCAGAGAGAAAATGTCACTACCGTTGTCTTATTTATATCTGGAGAGGATGAGAGAATGAAGAGAGCAACCCTAGTAAAGCAAGCGCTCAGGCCCTTGCGTCCATATATAGTGGAGTGATTATCTTTTTTCTCTCCACAACAAGCGTTTCAATTTGTGTACATGGCATTAAAGAAAAGAAACTCTCTATTTAAGGTGACTACTGTATGACTCCTACTTACTACTAGTAATACTGCAGTATTGTTCACTTGTGCTCCCCGCCCCTCCATTCATTGAACAACCCCATGGGTGAATAAACATATAGTAAGTACTGTATTTATATAGAATGAACAAGATTGAACTATTTTCGCGTAGTTAAAAGTTGAGGGCGGGGCTTTTCCCGGGCAGTACACGCGGTAGTTTTCGGGTAGGCGGTTTGAAAGAGAGGCGAGGAGGGTGAGCGAGTGGCGGATTCTCAAACATACTGCTGGAAAGGTCGGGCTGTGCGATTTGTCGGCGCGTTACTGCTGGAAAGACTTGTGATATGACCACTCACTATAGTCATGAATTACTAGCGCTCCGACCAGGGTGATGCCCCCCTTCCGTTCCGCACTCTAATCTGGTGCATGACACGTCGACCCGGATGCTGGCTCTCCCACATGTCGAAGTAGTAAGAAGGAGCAAAGAATGATGCGGTATATACTAGTACTACTACTACTCAGGTCGGAGGAGTGCGAACCACGGCAGCCCAGTGAACCAGCAGTGCGAACCACGGCAGCCCAGTGAACCAGCAGTGCGAACCACGGTAGCCCAGTGAACCAGCAGTAGAAAACAATGTGGTGATATGGCCATAAAAAACAATGTGCTACGGTCCACACTGTAGCATGTACAGTAACACTCCTCTTTGTTTGGATTCCTGAGTTAGAGCTAGTTTGGGTTGAAATAGCCTCAAATTATCGAAACAAGAGGGGTTAGTTTGAGCTAGTTTGCTCTAACCCAGCTAAAAAGAACTAGCCCGGTGGAGAGGTTCTAATTGGGTTAGTTATCCTCGGGCCCACTAAAAGAGAACTAAAAAAATCTCCCCTGCCCGCACCAGATCGCTCCCCCCCTCTCGCACGACTCCTCTCTGTTCCCCATAGGGCCGCCCGCCCAAGCGTCGCTCGCCCTATCTCTCCTCCGGCCGCCCTCTCATTCCGGCCTCCGCCGCCCTACTCCGGCCGCCCTCTCCCTCCGGCCTTCGAAGGTCGCCCCGCTCCTCCTTCACCAGTCGTTTTTCTCCCTCTGTCGTGCGCGGCGGCAGCATATCTACCAGGGAGGTCGTGAGAGGGGTGAGTTTGTTCATTCCTTCTCTGTCTCATGGCCATATCATTGATCTTGCTTGCTCTAGCGCTAATTCTGATTTGGAAAAGTAGATCCTGATAAAACTTGGTATAGATTTGTGGTGCACGCATGGAATTGTTTGATGCTGCTTGAGGAGGTAATAAATCTTTCTAGAGGCCCAAAGATTCAGTTGACATTTCTAGGTATTTCAATTTCAGGCTTGCATTATTTCTAGAGGCCCAAAGATTCAGTTCACCTTTCTAGGTATTTCAGTTTCAGGCTTGCATTATTTCTAGAGGCCCAAAGATTCAGTTCACCTTTCTAGGTATTTTAGTTACAGGCCTGCATTATTTCTAGAGGCCCAAATATTAAGTTCCCAGTCGGCGGCAAGCGGCCCTGCTACCCATGCCGGTGTCGACCTCAACTCGCAAGGGCTGGCATCGGAGGGGTTCCCAGGGCTTGGGCTCTACAGAGCCTTCCTCCAGAGCAACGATGGCGAGCTCCTGCCTCGGTGCGTGAGGAACTCTGGGCTCCCTCCCTATCATGAATGACTTCCGTGTTGAGTTATCTCATGCTTTGTTTCATGAAGTGTTTTTTTATTTTGTGAAGCTTGATTGACGACTTGTATGTTTAAGTGGGATATCTCATTTGTATGGACAAAGTAATAATTATCATGTTTTGCATGCTTGATTTGTATAAATGGTTCGTTTATGTCAATTGTGAGCGGGAGGAGGCCACAAAAGAGCCGGCCACACCAAATCCGGCAGGAAATAGGGTCCAAAGTACTCAAATGATTAAGAAAGAGCATTTGTTGTCAATCGAACCCTGCCATCCATACACCTCTTTGGTTTAGAGTTAGTTCAGGGTTAGAATCTAACTCTAACCTCTAACTGAGTTAGAGTTCTCCTTGTCTCGGTTCATTGCCATCATACTTTCCCCATTCCTGTGTTTTCAGTATCCTGCGAATCAAAGAGGCCCTTTTTTTGCGGGAAAAATCAAAGAGGCCCTTAGACTGGTTTAGGTCCGGTCATTTTTTATAAATGTGTTATGTCCAAAATTTAATGAACGTGCTCTGGTTTCCACGAAAATAATTTGGTTTCATGTAGTAATTCATTCATTTATTTATTCTTCTGCGGGTGGTTTGCATGTAATTCGTGAGGTCTGAAATGTAAAGTACCCCGGCATATGCTCCGAGTCGTGCATGCACTACGACCCAGATGCTCTATCCCACATGTCGGCGAATGGGAGCACGTGGAAATAGCCTAGGAGTACATATAGGAGGATAAATGCGTGAAAAAATATGCATTGTGAAGCATAGTTGCGGTTCAAAAAGAAGACCTAAAGTGATGACAGCTATAGGTTGCACGTACCCAACTAGTGGTACTAGACATACGACTAATTTTTCCCTCAAAAAAAAGAGGCACGAGTGCTTATTACTCCTATTCTATAAACACGAGTCCCATCTAACAATAGCGTCCATGCTACAGCTAGCTCTCCTCCCTCGTTTCTCTCTTCTAATTCTAAACTCGGCCGACGCCTGGTGGGCGGGGTGGGTTTGCTCAACTGTGGCCCCACCTCACTGTGAAAACATTACGACTGGAATAAAAATGCCATATACTCCCTCCGTTCGTAAATATAAGCCTTTTTAGATACTATTTCAAATGGAATACAACATATAGATGTATGTAGACATAGTTTAGAGTGTAGATTCACTCATTTTTCTCCATATGTAGTAGTCACTTGCTGGAATCTTTAGAAAGACTTATATTTGGGAACGGAGGGAGTACTATACTAATAAAACATTAAGGCCACGAGGCGATGCAGTGATGGTTACAGGAGGCAAGAAGAAGAGATGCATCCATCGATGACGTCCACCTCCTCAACTCAGGGCGTCGGCCCACCGAACAACGCCTAAGTAGCAGCGGCTTTCGTGGCCAGGTCGACGTGCTTCTAAACAATGGTGTCCAAAGATTCCAGCCAGTGGAAGAAGGCCAACGTCTTTCTGTCCTCGCTTGCCTTGTAGTGGCCTATGTAGACGATTTCCTCGTAGACGTGGATGTGCATGTCGACGGTTTCTTGCATGGCGAGGCGCTGCATGGCGAGTGCGGCCTCGAGGCGCACATTCTTCATCGTAACCTCCGGCATCTGCAGGGCCACCAGGGCTTGAAAGAGTTCGTCACCATGGAGGCCGATGAGGGTGGCAGGCAATGAGGAGCCTGGGCGCGCGAGATGGAGCAGTACGGCAAGGTCGTCCGCGCGCTTCTTGACGGCGGTGAACTTGCGGATGGGGTTGACCATCATGTCGTCCATGAGAGAGGCGAAGCCGGTGTCGGCGAGGGCTACGATGCCTGCGGTCGCCAGCATCGTCTGGAAACGCTGCGCGGTGCCAGGCTGCAGGCCGGCGCCTTGGATGATTTGGCACAGCCGACTCCCGCTCGCGTCCATCGCCTCCATAGGTGCTTGTGGCTTCTGGTCACTTGGTCTTGGATTGGAGTGAGCAGTGTTGCGTAGAGACTTTGGAGTAGATGGATTGGAGTGGTGGGGCGCCTTTATTATATGAGAGTCCAAACTCTGTTGCATTCACATCGTGCTGGCTCTATTCTGCTTCTCCAATTAATTCCCTCTGTATGTAATTGAGGATGCATCATTGACCGTTCAACGTCTTGGGAACCGCTACCCGATAACCCGCAAGTATACGTGATAGTTGTAGCCTCTTTCGATAAGTAAGAGTGTCGAACCCAACGAGGAGCTAAAGGTAGAACAAATACTCTCTCAAGTCCCATCTGCCACTGATACGACTCTACGCATGCTTGACGTTCGCTTTACCTAGAACAAATATGAAACTAGAAGTACTTTGTAGGTGTGATATGATAGGTTTGCAAGATAATAAAGAACGCGTAAATAAAAGCTAGGGGCTGTTTAAATAAAGAAGCAATAGAGTAAATATAGCGAGTGTGGAAAAGTGGTGGTAGGAGTTGTGAAATTGTCCCTAAGCAATTGACTACGTTACTAGACCAGTAATCACTATTGTAATTCTATTTGAGGGAGAGGCATAAGCTAACGTACTTTCTCTACTTGGATCATATGCACTTATGATTGGAACTCTAGCAAGCATCCACAACTACTAAAGATTCATTAAGGTAAAACCCAACCATAGCATTAAAGTATCAAGTCCCTTTTATCCCATACGCAAACAACCTACTTACTCGGGTCTATGCTTCTGTAACTCACGCCGCCCACCATAAGCAAATCATGAACATATTGCAAACCCTACAGCGGGAATCCCTCACGCTTGCGCGACACGGAGGGCACAATAGGACAGTACCAATAAGAAAACATGCAACTCAAACCAATCATAGCAATTCATCAATCACCGATAGGACAACGAAAATCTACTCAGACATCATAGGATGGCAACACATCACTGGATAATAATATGAAGCATAAAGCACCATGTTCAAGTAGAGGGTACAGCGGGCTGCGGGAGAGTGGACCGCTGAATATAGATGGGGGAAGGTGATGGAGACGTTGGTGAAGATGATGGAGGTGTTGGTGAAGATCGCGGTGATGATGATGGCCCCCGGCAGCGCTCCGGCGCCACCAGAAGCAAGGGGGAGAGAGCCCCCCTTGTTCTTCTTATTCCTTGACCTTCTCCCTAGATGGGAGAAGGGTTTACCCTCTGGTCCTTGGCTCCCATGGCATGGGAGGGGCGAGAGCCCCTCCGAGATTGGATCTATCTCTCTGTTTCTGCGTTCCCAGATTCTGCCCCTTCACCGTTTCTTTTATATCCGGAGATCCGTAACTCCGATTGGGGTGAATCTTTCGCCCAGATTTTTCTCGTAAAATTACCTTTCTTAGGGCAAAAGAAGAGCGTCAACCGCCTTACGGGTGGCCCAGGAGAGTGCCAGGCGTGCCTAGGGGGAGGGCGCGCCCCCTATCTCCTGGCCACTTCGGGCACCGTTTCGCGTTGATTCTTCCTCCGGAAAATCCCAAATATTCCAAAATAATTCTCCATTTTTATCATGTTTGGATTCCATTTGATATTGGGTTTCTGCGAAATATAAAACATGCAACAAACAGGAACTGGCACTGGGCACGAGATCAATATGTTAGTCCCAAAAATAGTATAAAAAGTTGCCAAAAGTATATGAAAGTTGAAGAATATTGGCATGGAACAATAAAAAATTATAGATACGACGGAGATGTATCAGCATCCCCAAGCTTAATCCCTGCTCGTCCTCGAGTAGGTAAATGATAAAAAAGATAATTTTTGATGTGGAATGCTACCTAGCATAAGCTTGATCATAAGTCTAATCATGGCATGAATATTAAGATACGAGTGATTCAAAGCAATAGTCTATCATTTGGCATAAAAACGATAATACTTAGACCGTACTAATAAAGCAATCATGTCTTTTCAAAACAACAAGGCCAAAGCAAGCTTATCCCTACAAAATCATATAGTTTGGCTGTGCTTCATTTTCGTCACACAAAATGCTCCCATCATGCACAACCCCAATGACAAGCCGAGCAATTGGTTCATACTTTTTAACGCGCTTCAGCTTTTTCAACCCTCACGCAATACATGAGGCAAGCCATGGATATAGCACTATAGGTGGAATAGAATTTGATGGTGGGGGTTTATGTGGAGAAGACAAAAAGGGAGAAAGTATCACATCGACGCGGCTAATCAACGGGCTATGGAGATGCCCATCAATTGATGTCAATGCGAGGAGTAGGGATTTCCATGCTGCGGATGCACTAGAGCTATAAGTGTATGAAAGCTCAACAAAAGAAACTAGTGGGTGTGCATCCAACTTGCTTGCTCACGAAGACCTAGGGCATTTGAGGAAGCCCATCGTTGGAATATACAAGCCAAGTTCTATAATGAAAATTCCCATTAGTATATGAAAGTGATAACATAGGAGACTCCCTATATGAAGAACATGGTGCTACTTTGAAGCACAAGTGTGGAAAAAGGATAGTAACATTGCCCCTTTTCTTTTCTTTTCTTTCTTTTTTTTTCTTTTTCTTTTTCGGTGGGCTTCTTTGGCCCCCTTTTTTTTATTTAGGCTTCTTTGGCCTTTCCCTTTTCTTTTTTTTTCCTTTTTTTCCTTTTTTTCTGGGGCAATGCTCTATAATTATGATCATCACACTTTTATTTACTTACAACCCAATATTACAACTTGATACTAGAACAAAGATATGACTCTATATGAATGCTTCCGGCGGTGTACCGGGATGTGCAATGATGTAGCATAGCAATGACATCAAAACATCATGCTAGCTATCTTACGATCATGCAAAACAATATGACAATGAATGCTCAAGTCATGTATATGATGATGATGGAAGTTGCATGGCAATATATCTCGGAATGGCTATGAAAATGCCATGATAGGTAGGTATGGTGGCTGTTTTGAGGAAGATATAAGGATGCTTATGTCGGCGTTCTGGGAACGGGGGTACCCAGACTTGCCTACCTGCGGCGTGGCTCCAGGAGTGGCCCAGTACGGCCCATCTTCATCAACACATGCTCAAGACCCTCGCGAGGGGCCAAGCCTCGCAGGGCGGACGACAGGAGGCTTCCTCGGGCACGGCCTCGTCAGGCTGGCTCACGAGGAGGCGGAGAGATCAAGGTAGGGGTACCTCGCGAGGTGCTCATGACGCAAGCCATGACGACCAAGGCCAGGCGGGCGCCGGCCTGCACAGAGTCCTTGTTTCCTCTTCGATGCAAAGGGGGCAAGCGCATGCGAGGGTATCAAGCAAAGGCAACCATTTCGGTGCAACAAGACCAAGACCAAGAGAACGACAGGGTGGAGGTCATCGTGGAGCCCAAGCCGGCGTCACCACCAGAGTCTTTGGCAGGCGAGGACCGACTTTAGTCAGGATAAGTGTACTAGATGTTCCCCTTTAAAAAGGCCAATTGTTGGCGCCCTTCCCGCTCAATATTTGGGAAGAGGCCCAGGGCCTCCGCCTATAAATAGGACTAGCCACCTCCAGGGTAGAGGGATCGATCTAGCGGATCGGGAGATCGACCAGAGAGTAGAACCTTAGCCAACACCACCATAAGAGCTCCTCCCCTCACGAGGCAGTTCTTCCTTGTATTGTTCATCATCAGCCCACAGAGGAAATCCACCACACCACACACTAGAGTAGGGTATTACACCACAATGGTGGCTTGAACCAGTATAAATCTCGTGTCCTCCGTGTTGTTCTTCGTGTAGTTTAGGTCCTAGCGAGGCGACGAGAAATGGGTAGGCAGGGGGTGTGATCTCTGCGTGCACCCCAGAGTTCAAACCTTGAGGGTCTGCCGGAACCCGAAATCCGACATTTGGCGCGCCAGGTAGGGGTGCACCGGAATCCGCCTTCCGTCACCTCGTGTTTCGCCGCCCGTCGCATCCATGTCAGACGCTCGTCGAGCCCGCGCCGAGCGCCGGGCCGCTCTCGCCACTCACGTCGCCCAGACGGCCCCCGTCAGTGGGTTCCGCCGCCGTTCCCCGTCACCTGCCGTCAACGCCGCCACTGGCCCGGCGGGGAATGAGCAGCAGGCGTCGTCCCTGCATCCTTCGGTGCGGCGAGAAGGCCGCACCGCCACCCCTCGCTAACCCCAGCCGGTTCTTCGTCCCACGCCCGTCGCGCCCCTGCGGACGCGCACGCCGCGCTACTCCTGGCGCGGGAGCTCCTGCACTATCATCTCGTCGACGACCTCTACGACGAGTGGCTCACCTGCATCACCAAGCTCATCAGCGCCGCTGGGGGCTCCCTTGCACCATCCCTCTCGCTGCGCCGCGCCCAGCCCTGTGCAGGCGATGAAGCTCCGGGGGCACCTCAGCTGCCTCTCCCTCAAGAAGGCACCTTGGCCCCAAGGCGCGCGGCCCCAGGGCGGAACCCACTCCGTCCGGCGCCAGCACAGCAAGAGAAGAGCTGCCAAGAGATCCCTCATCCCCAAGAAGCCGCCCGTGTGCTCCCCGCACCGGCCCTACACGGGCGCGCTCCCGCTCCAGCGCATCAAGACCCCGCGCAGCGCCTGGAGGCAGCACACAAGGACTTCCAAGATCAAGCTCTCCATCACCCAAGGCCTCCCGTGGCCACCGCAGGCTGTCGCGCCTTCACCGCCGAGCTGCGCAGCGTGGCCTGGCCGGGCAAGTTCAAGCCAGACCCGCCCCCCACGCTACGATGGCACGGCTGACCCTGCGGAGTTCCTCCAGCTCTATGAGCTGGGCATCGAAGCCGCCAACGGGGACAAGAAGGCCATGGCAAACTGGTTCCCCATGGCGCTCAAGGACAACGCCCACACCTGGCTCCTGAACCTGGCTCCTGGCACGATATCCTCCTGGGATGGGATGCGCACCCGATTCATCGCCAACTTCCAAGGCACCCGCGACCGGACTCCGGCCATGAGCGACTTGCGCCGCATCAAGCAGCAGCCGGGAGAGACCCTGCAGAAGTTCATCCAGCGCTTCAACGGCGCTCGCCTTAAGATACCCAAGGTGTTCGAGGAGGCCATCATCTCGGCCTTCTCTGACTGCGTGCGTGACGTCAAGATGAAGGAGGAGCTCGCAATTCATGAGGACCTGTGCACCTCCCTGGAGCTGTTCAATCTGGCGACCAAGTGCGCTAGGGTTGAGGAAGAGCGCCTTTCTCTCCTCGAGCTGCCAGCTGCCGACCCAGAAGAGAAGAAGCCGGGCCAAGGACGTGAAGCGCAAGGGGGCTGCTGTGCTTGCAGCAGAGCCAGACACCAAGCGGGGTAGGGATCAGCCTGAGTCATCCAAGGGCAGCCGGTACTGCGTGTACCACGACCTCCACACTCACAACACCAATGAATGCCAAGAGCTCAGGGCCCTACGAGATGTGCGCACCGGCCGACGCCCCGAGCGCAGTGACCAGGGCTATGGCCGAGGAGGAGGAAGAGGTGGAGGACGATGGGAAGACCGTGGCCCTCGCCAAGGGTGGCGTGACCGACCTCGCGAGGACCGCTGGCAGGACCAGCCTCGTGAGGGAGGTTGGAGGGACCCACCTCGCGAGGGAGGTTGGAGGGATCAGCCTCGCGAGGACCGCCCGCAAGGCAACGCAGGCCTCCCTCCTCTGCCACCACTACCGAGGAGGAATGAAGACCATCATCAGGATGAGGGGGCTGGAGGCTTCCAGGAGCCGCGCGCCATCTCTTGCATCTTGGGCGGCGCTCAAGCCCCGGCCTCTCAGCACATCTTCAAGCAGTTCGCCCGCAAAGTGAATGCAGTCCTCCCCAAGCTTGAGGTCACGCACCCTCTCAGGTGGTCAGCGTGCGCTATCATGTTCAGCTCAGCAGATCAGCTCAAGTGCGCGGCCACAGCCGGAGTCCTCCCGATGCTTTGTTCCCCAATCATCAGCAATGTGCAAGTCACCAGGACCCTCATCGATGGCGGAGCAGGGCTCAATGTCCTGTCCGTCGAGACGTTCAACAACCTCCAAGTGCCCTACAATCAGCTACAGCCGACCAAGCCTTTCTCAGGAGTCACTGATGGTTCCACAGTTCTGATAGGGCAGGTCCGCCTTCCTGTTACCTTCGGGAAGCCCGACAACTTCCGCACGGAGCTAATCGACTTCAACATCACCCCCATCGGCCTCCCGTACAACGCCATCCTTGGCTACCCGACACTAGCCTGGTTCATGGCCGCAACTCACCCAACGTACAACCTCATGAAGATGCACAGGAGTAGCAGCGTCCTCACCGTGTCTGGAGACACAGGGGATGCGTTGCAAGCGCTCAAGCTTACCATCAAGGCCACAGCGGTGGCGCAGCCCGCCAGCTCAGACGCCCCCGAGCCCAAGGGTGCTGCACCGGCCAAGAAGAAGCAGCTATTCACTCAGGACAAGGCGGAGACCAAGCAGGTACTGGTCGACGAGGATGGGTCCACCAGCGCCACCTTCACCATAGGCGCCAACCTCGAGCCCGAACAGGAGGAAGCCTTGGTGAAGTTCCTGCGCGCAAACAAGAAGGCATTTGTGTGGGAGCCTGATCAGCTAGAAGGGGTCCCGAGGGGCGTAATCGAGCATCACCTCAACGTATGCCCCAACGTGCGCCCCGTGAAGCATAAGGTAAGGCGGCAGTCCACTGAGAAGCAAGCTTTCATCATCTAAGAGACCCGCAAGTTGGAAGCGGCAGGGGTCATTCGCGAGGTCCGCTACCCAAATTGGCTGGCTAACCCGGTTGTCGTGCCGAAGAAGGGGGGAAAGGAATGCATGTGTGTCGACTTCACCAACCTCAACAAGGGTTGCCCGCAGGATCCATTCCCGCTCCCCCGCATCGACCAGATCGTCGACTCCACCGCTGAATGCGATTTGTTGTGCTTCCTAGATGCCTTCTCCGGCTACCACCAGATCAAGATGGCAGTAGAAGATGTGTAAAAGACGGCCTTCCTGACCCCATGCGGAGTATACTGCTATACGTGCATGCTGTCCGGGTTGTGCAATGCCGGTGCGACCTTTCAGCGACTGATGCACATTGCCTTGGGACGACAGCTTGGGAGGAATGCTGAGGCTTACGTTGATGACATTGTGGTGAAGTCTCAGGAGGCAAAAACCCTGATACAGGACTTGGAGGAAACCTTCGCGAGCCTTAATGAAGTGGACCTGCGGCTCAACCCGGAGAAGTGTGTGTTTGGAGTCCCCTCGGGCAAGCTCCTGGGCTTCCTCGTATCCCACCGAGGCATCAAGGCCAACCCAGAAAAGGTAAAAGCAGTCGAGGACATGAGCCCGCCGAAGACTCTCAGAGAGATGCAGAAACTCACTGGGCGCGTGAAAGCACTGGGGCGTTTCATCTCCAAGCTGGGGGAGCGAGCGCTGCCCTTCTTCAAGCTGATGAAGAAGAAGGGCCCCTATGAATGGACTAAAGAGGCCGACAAGGCGTTCCAGGATCTCAAAAGGTACTTGACCAGCCCTCCGGTGATGGTGGCTCCGCGTCCTCGAGAGCCCCTGGTGCTCTACCTTGCGGCCACCCCCTACTCCACCGGCACGGCCCTGGTGGCTGTTAGGTAGGAGCGTAGGACCAAGACCGCGGCAACCGTCCAGGTTAAAGCGAAGCAGGACCAAGAGGGCCTCACAGAGACCGCGGCTATAGACGAGAAGGACCAGCCACAGCAGGGAAGCACACTCGGGGCAGAAGAGGCCCCTCATCTAGGTGACCAGCCGCCGGGGGCTCCATTGTCTCGGGAGGTGCCCCAGCCTCCGGAGGACGCCAGTGCTCCCCACCTCGTCGAGCACCCTGTGTACTTCGTCAGCACGGTGTTGCGGGACGCGAGGGTACGGTACCCCATGCCTCAGAAGCTCCTCCTCGCGCTGTTGGTAGCCTCGCGCAAGCTACGGCACTACTTCCAAGGCCATCCCATCAAGGTCATCTCAGCATACCCCTTGGGAAGGGTGCTCAGAAGCCCCAACTCAGCCGGAAGAGTCGTTGAGTGGAACATCGAGCTGCAAGCGTTTCAGAGAGAATTCAGCACAACCAGAGTCATTAAGGGGGCCGCACTTGCGGACTTCGCGGCGGAGTGGGAGGACGCGCCAGACCTTGAGGCTGGCGAGGATCGGCCACTCTCCCCAAGAAGCGAGGCACCGGACGGATGGATCATGTACTTTGATGGGGCGTTCTCCCGACACGGCGCAGGGGTTGGTGCGGTGCTCGTATCTCCCACTCAAGACAAACTCTACTATGTCGTGCAACTCTGTTTCCAGCACGGGGAAAAGGTCTCCAACAACATAGCAGAATACGAAGGCCTAATAGCAGGCCTGAAAGCTGCAGTCACCCTCGGGTGAAGCGCCTCACCATCAAGGGCGATTCGCAGCTCCTTGTCAACTTCTCCAACAAAGTATACGAGCCGAGGGACGAGCACATGGAAGCCTACCTCGCGGAAGTCCGCAGGATGGAGAAGCAGTTCTGGGGGCTGGAGTTGCAGCATGTGCCCCGCGGCACCAATCAGGAGGCTGACGACATCGCCAAAAGGGCATCCAGGCAGCTGCCGCAGGAGCCCGGCGTGTTCGAGGAGCGGCTCTGCAAGCCCTCGGCGACGCCATCACTGTCAAGCACGGCGCAGCCTCAGGGGGAGCTCCCTCAGCCCCCTGCCTCAGGAGCCCCGGCCTGTGGCCCGACCTCAGGAGCGTGTCTGCTCCTGGCGCTGGAGCCTCAGGTGGGGTGCTGGATCACAGAGCTCGGGAGTTACCTAACACGAGGCATGTTGCCGGAAAAGGAGGAGGAAGCGGAACGTGTGGCGCGGCAGGCCACGGCATACTGCCTTAAGGATTGAGAGCTCTACTGAAGGCGACCGAATGATGTGTCCCTACGTTGCATTTCCAGAGAGCAAGGAAAGGAGCTACTGGAAGATATACACGGTGGGGACTGAGGGCACCACTCGTCATCACGAACTCTTGTTGGCAAGGCGTTCAGCAGCGGGTTCTATTGGCCCACGGCACTCAATGACGATGTGGAACTGGTCAAAGCTTGCGAGGCCTGTCAGTTCCATGCCAAGCAGATCCACCAGCCGGCGGGGGGTCTGCAGACTATACCCCTCTCGTGACCATTCGCAGTCTGGGGGCTGTATATCCTAGGTCCGTTCCCTCGGGCGCCAGGGGGCCATCGCTACCTCTACGTCGCCGTGGACAAGTTCACCAAGTGGGTTGAGGTGGAAGCTGTTCGCACCATCCCCGCAGGCTCCGCGGTCAAATTCATCAAGGGCCTTGTGAGACGATTCGGGGTGCCGAACCGCATCATCACTGACAACGGTTCGCAGTTCAGCAGTAACCTCTTCAAAACATACTGTGCTAACCTTGGAACGCAGATCTGCTACGCTTCGGTGGCGCACCTGCGAAGCAACGGTCAGGCCGAGCGAGCCAACGCGGAGGTCCTGAGGGGCCTCAAAACCAGGACCTTCAAGAAGAAGCTGGAAGCCTGCGGCAGGGGCTGGCACGACGAGCTCCAGTCTGTATTATGGTCAATCCGCACTACCGCAACCAAGCCGACTAGCGAGACCCCGTTCTTTCTGGTTTATGGAGCTGAAGCCGTTCTCCCTCACGAGGTCAGACGTCGTTCCGTGCGGGTCCTGGCGTTCGACGAGACACAGCAGGACACCATGCGGGGGACGGATCTCGTGCTAGGGGAGGAACACCACCGAGAAGCCGCACTGCGAGCAGCAAGGTACCAACAAGCATTGCGGTGATACCACTGCCGCAACATCCGCCCCAGGACTCTTGAGGTAGGGGATCTCGTGCTCAGACGGGTTCTCTCCAGGGAGGGACTGGCAAGCTATCTCCCATGTGGGAGGGCCCGTTCAAGGTTGTTCATGTTTCTAGGCTTGGCTCCGCACGCTTGGAGACCCAGGAGGGGGTGCCCATCCAGAACGCATGGAACATCCAACATCTCCGAAGATTTTACCCATGAAAAGGCCCAGTGCCTGTGAAGAAGGCGAATGCCTGTGAAGTATCAGCGTTTTGGAAAAGGCCCGGTGCCTGTGAAGAAGGCGAATGCCTGTGAAGTATCAGCGTTTTGGAAAAGGTCTGGTGCCTGTGAAGAAGGCGAATGCCTGTGAAGTATCAGCATTTTGGAAAAGGCCCGGTTCCTGTGAAGAAGGAGAATGCCTGTGAAGTATCAGCATTTTGGAAAAGGCCCGGTGCTTGTGAAGAAGGCAAATGCCTATGAAGCTCGCCGCCCATGACACTCTCACGTAATAATGAGTGGGGCTGTACATGCCCCGGAGTCTCCGGAGAGCCGCCCTCGGGCCTCGGGGGCTCCCGCCCACGCCCAGTGGCAGCACTTAGCTCCGCGCTGGTGAGAAGACGTCGAAGACTAGACTAGGTGCCGGACGCGGCTTCTTTCATTTGCTTTCCGCAGTTGGTTTGCTTGTTTTTATTTGGAGTTTTTCTGAGGTAGTTGCCGTTTCAAGCTCGCGACCCTTCGTCCATTTTTCTTATTCGTTTTGTTTTCCCTCGCGCGAAGTCTCACAAGGGAGGAGCATGGGCACCCTCGCGAGTGTTTTTTCTGCCCAGTGGTTCGGAACTCCCCTGTCCGAGTCCGCTGCGGGGGCACCCCCTCCCATTCCATGCCCCACGGGCATCGCGACACGGTCATGGGGCCTGAATATGTTGCCCTCACCACCGAGGCTGGAGGCTACCCCAACTGACTAAACTCTGCAGGACGCAAGGCACAGGACGAAGCCCTAACCTCCGGGGCGAGGACCGCGGCGAGCTCCCCCCAAGATAAGTGATTTCCACACATAGACACACATAACAAAAACATAGCACATAAAAAGTAGAAACAGTGCACCGATTAAACAGCGACAGTTCAGCACGCCCCGTGGGGCATCGAATTACATTCTTTTCGTGCAGGAAGGAAAGGAAAGCAAAAGGGGGCACGACCTGGCCGGCGCCAACTCTTAGCGAAAGCTTGTACTGCCTCCGGAGCTCAGCTGGATTCCGCCTCCCGCTTCAATGGAGCGCGGCGTCGGGCCGGCCCGCTGCCCTCTCCCAGGCGAGCGCGTCGGCGAGGGGGCTGGTCGCGGCCACCACTGGAGGAGCTGTCGGCGGGCCTCGGGCACTGCTACCCGCACGCCCACCGCCACCTTCACCCCAACCAATGCTGGGGCTGGGCGCACGCCCGCGGTCATCCTCTTCGGGGCAGCATCCGCCACGGCGGCCGTCTTCCCTGAACACCCTCGCGTAGAGGGTGGCGTCGCTGTCGAACTTGAAGTGTAGAGTGCATCGACGACTCAGGCCGCGCGCGCGGGCAAATGTCTGCCAGCCGCGGGTCAAGGTGAAAGTGCAACTACCCCTAGGTGGTTTTGGTAATTCATAACAACATATAGCTCATTGAGCTAATGCTTTTCCAAGACTATTATTTCAGGAAAGCTTAATGATTTGCATGGCATGGATGATGAAAGTGGATCCCTCAAAATACTAAGGATAAAGGATTGGCTCAAGCTCAAAAGCTCAAGACTCTTCATTTTACATTTTAGTGATCCAAGATCACATTGAGTCTATAGGAAAAGCCAATACTATCAAGGAGGGATGAGGTGTTGCTTAATGAGCCTCTTGCTTCATGTGCTTAGTGATATGCTCCAAAACCCTCAACTACTTCCCACATCCACAAATGACCTAAACCCAAAGCCAAAATCGGTCACACCGATTCTTCCTATCCGGCGCCACCGATTCCAAAAATCATAGCCACTGCCACAAACCCTAAGCAAAATCGGTCTTACTGATAGGGATCTCGGTCTCACCGAGATGGGATTGTAATCTCTCTGTTTCCCTTTGTAACGTTTCAGTCTAACCGAAGTGAGCGATCGGTCCCACCGAGATTGCAATGTAAACTCTCTGTTTCCTTTTTGTAACATTTCGGTCTCACCGAAAAGAGCAAATCGGTCCCACCGAGTTTACCTGACCAACTCTCTGGTTAGCTTATTACCAAATCGGTCTCACCGAGTTTGTGTAATCGGTCTCACCGAGATTACGTTATGCCCTAACCCTAACCGAATCGGTTCTACCGAGTTGCATGTCGGTCCCACCGAAAATCACTAACGGTTACTAGGTTTACTAAATCGGTCCGACCGAGTTTAACGATTCGGTCCCACCGAGTTTGGTAAATTGTGTGTAACGGTTAGATTTTGAGTGGAGGCTATATATACCCCTCCACCTCCTCTTCATTCGTGAAGAGAGCCATCAGAACGAACCTACACTTCCAACTTACCATTTCTGAGAGAGAACCACCTACTCATGTGTTGAGGCCAAGATATTCCATTCCTACCATATGAATCTTGATCTCTAGCCTTCCCAAGTTGCTTTCCACTCAAACCCTCTTTCCACCAGATCCAAAACCTATGAGAGAGAGTTGAGTGTTGGGGAGACTATCATTTGAAGCACAAGAGCAAGGAGTTTATCATCAACGCACCATTTGTTACTTCTTGGAGAGTGGTGTCTCCTAGATTGGCTAGGTGTCACTTGGGAGCCTCCGACAAGATTGTGGAGTTGAACCAAGGAGTTTGTAAGGGCAAGGAGATCGCCTACTTCGTGAAGATCTACCGCTAGTGAGGCAAGTCCTTCGTGGGCGACGGCCATGGTGGGATAGACAAGGTTGCTTCTTCGTGGACCCTTCTTGGGTGGAGCCCTCCGTGGACTCGCGCAGCCGTTACCCTTCATGGGTTGAAGTCTCCATCAACGTGGATGTACGATAGCACCACCTATCAGAACCACGCCAAAAACATCCGTGTCTCCAATTGCATTTGAATCCTCCAAACCCTTCCCTTTACTTTCTTGCAAGTTGTATGCTTTAATTTCCGCTGCCTATACACTCTTTGCATGCCTGCTTGATTTGTGTGATGATTGCTTGACTTGTCCTAAAGTAGTTAAAATCTGCCAAACTCTAAAATTGGGAAAAGGTTAAGTTTTTATTGGTCAAGTAGTCTAATCACCCCCTCTAGACATACTTCAAGGTCCTACAAGTGGTATCAGAGCTTTGGTCTCCATTTTCTTTGATTTCCATAGCTTTTGATGGTCATAGCCTTGGTTTCACAACCTAGGAGAGTATGGCGTCTAGCGAGGGAAATTATCACCGTAGAGGTCCTTACTTTGATGGTACTAATTTTGCTAGTTGGAAGCATAAGATGAAAATGCACATTCTTGGACATAACCCCGCCGTTTGGGCAATTATTTGTATTGGCTTGCAAGGTGAATTCTTCGATGGGAGAGAACCGAACCGTGAAGCTAATGCGGAAGAATTGAAGATGCTGCAATACAACGCTCAAGCATGTGACATCATCTTCAACGGATTGTGCCCTGAAGAATTCAACAAAATCAGCCGTCTTGGGAATGCAAATGAAATTTGGGATACTTTGACTGATATGCATGAAGGTACCGAGTCCGTCAAGGAATCCAAGTTGGATGTGCTCCAGAGTCAGCTTGACAAGTTCAAAATGAAGGATGGTGAAGGTGTCGCTGAAATGTACTCTAGGCTTGCTCTTATCACAAATGAGATTGCCGGCTTAGGGAGTGAAGAGATGACCGACAAATTCATCATCAAGAAAATCCTAAGAGCATTGGATGGAAAGTATGATACCGTGTGCACATTGATCCAAATGATGCCAAACTACAAAGATCTCAAGCCGACGGAAGTCATTGGAAGGATTGTTGCTCATGAGATGTCACTCAAGGATAAGGAGGAACTTCACAACAAGTCAAGTGGTGCTTACAAAGCCTCAAGTGAAGCCCCCACATCATCAAGTGAGAAACCAACCTTCAATGAAGAATTGAGCTTAATGGTGAAAAACTTCAACAAATTCTACAAGAGTATAACCAAAGAGAGAAGCTCCAAGTCAAGGTCTTATCATGACAAGAGATCTTCTAGTCGAGAGCGAAATTGCTACAATTGTGGGAGACCCGGACACTACTCCAATGAGTGTACGGCACCCTACAAAAGAAGAGAAGATTCTCCAAAAAGAAGAAGCAAAAGAGAAGAATCACCACCAAGAGAGAGGAGGAGTAGAGATGATCGTTATGAACGAAGACCCTCACGGAGAAGCAAGGATTCGGAAAGGAAGGACAAGTCATCAAGGAGCTACACAAAACGAAGACATCAAGCTCATATTGGTGAATGGGTTTCCGGCTCCGACTCCGACAATCACTCTGAGAGAAGCTATCACTCCGACTCCGAATATACTCAAGATGAAGGTGTTGCCGGTCTAGCACTTGTGTCAACCAACTCCTACGACATATTTGACTCACCAAATGAAGGTGTTGGAAGATGCTTCATGGCCAAAGGTCCAAAGGTAACACATCCCGAGTATGTTGATTTTAATAGTGATAAAGATGACTTGCTTGTGGATGATGATTTACTTGTTGACAACTCTAGTGATGAATACTATGATGGAATGTCAATTAATCATGCTAATCATGCTAAAACGAATGACAATGATAAGGAGAAGATTGAGCTTCTAACTAAAGAACTAAACTCTCTTAAGTTAGCTCATGAAACTATCTTCGAAGATCATCGAGAACTTTTAAGGGCTCATGAGAAGTTGCGCTTTGAAAAGCTCAATCTTGAGCAAGAGTATGAGTTCTTCTTACATTTCCAAGCGTTTACTCTTATCTACTTACATGCCTCAAGTCAAGTCTAGTAACAAGTACAAGAAAGATACTTCCTCTAGTAGTAACAATAATAATGTCAAATCCAATATTGTTGCTTCTAGTAGTTCTCTTGATTCCACTAATGATTCTCTTAGCCAAGTTACACTTGAGCAAGAAAATAGCTTATTGAAGGGAATTATAGAGAAAGGTGTTTACAAGAGCCTTGCCGGGAGTAAGCAATTCGAGGAAATTGTACGCAAGCAAGGAAGGCATCGGAAGAATCAAGGTGTTGGTTTTGAACGAAAGTTCAATGCCAATGGAGTTGAGTGGGAAGAAGATCAATACCCCAAGACGAAGTTTGTTCCTCAACAAGAGAAGTATGATCCTACTTCCTTCATAGGAACACAAGCTCAAGATGATCTTCCACCACAAGACCACAAGAACAAAGGCAAGGACAAGCTTCAAGAAGAGATTGATGCATTTGAAGAAGCACCTAAAGCCATGTTCGAGTGGGTCCCCAAGACTACGTCAAGTTCTACTTCATCAAGCACAACTAAAACTCCAAGGATTCCCATCAAGATGATGTGGATCCCGAAGAAGAAGAACTAGAGAGTCCTTGAGGGTGACTCCGCCAACATTCTTCACTCATATCATTTTGGCAAGAACAAGTGCAATCAACTTCCACATCTTGCACTAGTTCAAGGAGTCACAAACCCTCATGTTGGTAAGGCAAGGGACAAGGTAACCTAATGTTCTCATGGACATCGTCTTGTGTGTGCATCACTCTATGTCTATGGATATTCTTGTTTGTTCCTTGTGGGACTAACCCATGTAGGCAAGTTGAAAGTGCAACTCACTCCAAAGGATTGCTCCAAATGATCTACATCAACATTGAGCATCTACATCTTCAACACCTACATGAAGTCATCATCGACAAAACCCAAGGTTAGTTCATCCCTCTAAGGGGGGATCTCACATCTAGGGGGAGCTTAACTCAAAGAATTGAGTCAAAGCAACTCTAATGGTGTGAACACATAAATGCATTATGTAAAAGTGGTAACCCCACTTGAGCTTAAACGATGAGTATGACCTATGATCAAATGTTCTCATTTGACTCCTAAGTCAATATACTCATATATAGATGACCTAGTCATCGCCAATTGTTTGATAGATGCTAGAATTGGTTGTGCATGCTTTGCCACATATTTCATTTGCCATCTTATTGTGTGAGCATGTTGGTGCATATTTTACTCATTCAAGGACATCCACTTGTTGTTTTGATTGTTTGGATTCTTTTCTTTGTGCCAAGTGGATCGACAAGAATGCCTAAGAACCTTCTTTAGCTATCTATGCTTTTCTCATCTCAAACTCTATTCATGCTACATCACAAAATTTGATCAAGTCAGATTCAAACCACTCTGTGTGAGGAGCACTCGGAGTCCCCGATTCGTCATAGACTTAAACTTCCAAAACCTCTTTGTGATTCTCGGTCTGACCGATTCCATCATTTTGGTCCTACTGAGATCATTAAGTTGATCTGAGTTTTCAATCTCGGTGCAACCGATTTGAACTTTTTGGTCACACCGAGTTGCTGTAACTGAACACAGTTATGCATCTCGGTGCCACCGAGTTATTCCACTCGGTCACACCGACAAGGTTGGGCTATATATAGCCACGGGCAAAATTTTGGAAATTTCTCCGAAACCCTTCACCCGCGCAACAGCTCGCTCTGCCATCGTGGTCTCCGGATCGTCTCCACTTCGCCAGCAGCCTCCTGTCGCTGGTCTCCGCCGCCGTCAACGGATTTCGTCCCCTCCGTTGCCGCCGTAGCAAGTCCACCGCCAAGTTAGGGTATGGACTTAATCTTTGTGCTATCCATGTCTGATTCCTGGCACATTGTTTTCATATTGATTCTTACCACGATTGAAACTCTTCTATCCAGCCAAAGCACTTCATAGATTAGATGTGATTCAAATTTTTAGGGTTAGGTTTCCGCCGAAACCATCTCGGACCCACCGAGTTGAAAAACTCGGTCTCACCGATTTGGCTTATGCCATTGCACTAGTGACTCTCGGTCTGACCGAGAATCACTAATCGGTGCAACCGATTTGAGGATTCTGTGAAACCCTAGCAGTCTCGGTGCCACCGAACTGAAACTCGGTCCAACCGAGATCATCAGTTTAGGTTCCAAAACTGCTTCGGTATCACCGAGTTTAAAAATCAGTGGATCCGAAATGCTTTCTGTGGAAAACTAAAACTGAACTTTTGAGTCATTCTTTTGGAAAAATCTCTGCATTTTGTGATGCTCATCTTTTCTATCTCATCTATAACTCTTCACAGGGTCAGCAGTTAGCTTTTGCAGTATGTCTGATCAAAGTGACAGCCAGAATAGGTCAGAAGAGCAGATTGACTTGAGTCAGGGCACTAGTCCCTCCAGCACTTCAGATGAAGGCAGCAGAAGTACTCCTAGCAATTTGCCTAAGGCTGCTACCAGGCAAAGGAAGAAGAGAACTTCAGACTCTGAAGATGAGGATTATAGAGATGAAGAGGATGAGGCTACTTCCAAAAAGGTAGTGCTCAAAAAGGAGTATGGCTCAGCCAAGACCACTAAGCCTGGACTTAATAGGAAGGTCCCTGCCAAGAGGACACCTATGATGAAGATCAGAGGGTCAACTCAAATACCTGAAAAGCCTGATCCCAAAGAGCCAGCAGCTGATGGAAAGAAAAGGAAAGAAAGGGTCAGGAAGACCATGGGCAGGGTTGTTGGTCAACCTTCCATGATGGAAGAGGAAGAGGATGCTACACCAGCTCCAAAGGCAGCTAAGCTTATGGGAGATGCAATTAGATCAGGGGCTGCAACATCCAACCCCAAGGATGCACCCAAAGCTACCTCCAAGGCCAAGCAAGTTCCAAAGAGGAATACTAGGAGTATTCCAGCTGCTGAGAAGAACAAGGCCCCAGTGCCCAATGCTGTAGAAGATTTAGATGAAGAAGGACAGGTTCTTAGAAAGCTCAAGCCCAAGATACCAGACCACAATGATGCCCATCCTGTGGCTGAGGACATGAGAATCAGGAAGGATTCAGGGCTGAGACTGTGGAGAATGGAAGATCCATATGCTTCAAGAAGAAGAACTGCTGTTGACTACAGATTCCACACAAAGGAACAACAGGACTTCTATGAAACAATTCTGTTGGACAAGAAGCCCATACTCTGTGATATGAGATGGGTTGACTGGAAATTCATCAAGGAAAATGAACAACACTATCCTGGAGTGCAAGACAGCTTTGTTGCTTGTGGAGTTGCAGATTTTGTTGGACAAAAGTTCACCAACTGGAATGATGAGCTTATCATGCAGTTCTACTCCACAGCACACTTCTACCCAGATGGAAGAATAGTTTGGATGTCTGAAGGTACAAGGTACCAGTCCACTGTTGAAGAATGGACAAGTCTGATCAATGCCCCCAAGGAAATTCACTGTTGAAGAATGACCAGATATTTATGCAAAGAAGAAGTTGGGTCACAATTCAATGGCTCACATGTACAAGGAAATTCAAGACAAGGCATTAGAGACTCACAAGTTTGGATCAGTTCACTTTCTGCTGTCAGGGTTGCCAACCATAAATTGGATTCTGAGGCACACTTTGTTGCCCAAGTCTGGTGACCATAACATGATCAGAGGGCATGCCATCAACATGTTGCATGTGTTTGATGTGTCACAGAAGTTCAAAGTCATGAGCCTGATCATTGAAACAATCAAGAGGACTGCAGCAGATTAGAAGAGAAGCTGTGGATATGCACCTCAGATTCAAGAATTGATAAACTCAAAGATGGGCACAGGAAAATATCAGTTGGATAAGGAACACTTTCCACTTTATCCAGACTTTGAGGACAATGAGGTTGTCATGAATGAAGATGATCCACAATCAGTTCAAGCTCAGGAGAAGAAGGAGAAGGCAAAGAAGGAGAAGGCTGCCAAGATGCCAACTCAAGAGGAGGCATCTGAATATTTCTTGAAAACCAAACAAGAGCAGCTTGGTTACTTGATAGCATCATCTCTGAGGATTGAGAAGGGGTTGGCCACCCTAACTCAAAACCAGGAGAGCCTGGAAAGAATCATGGAACAAAAATTCTATGATCTAGATGTCAAGGTAACTGAGATTCAGTCAGTTGTGGAGCAGCTGCAGGATGACATGCGGGAGAGGAAGGGCAAGACCACTACCAATGTGTTTGCCAGAGTACCCAGAGCCCATAGGCCAGCTGTTGTGCCAGTGCCAGACACTAGAGCAACAACTTCAACACCAGCTACTGCCCCTTCAGTTCCAGTGCAACCAGCTCCAGCATCCACTCCAGCATCCTCTACTTCAACTGAAGCCTTCGTCCATGGAGTTATCAGGACACCACCACCAGAAGATCAAGCCTGAGAGTCTATCTAGCACTATGCATTTTCTATGAACTTTTTTGTAACTTGTTGCCAAAGGGGGAGAAATGTATAGATCATAGGCTTCGAGAGAGAGAGAGAGAGTGTTGCTTTTGTTCTCTCTTGCTTTATTTGGTGTTTTTCAACTTTGTTTGCTTTTGGTTGAGATACTATGCTTGTGAGACATTGATGATCATGTGTTTGATCATAAGCTACACTTATGCATGCTTGATATTATCTTATCTATCTTATGTGATCACTCACTATGCTTGGTGATGAGTGCATGTATTCATTTTTTATTATTTTGAGTGCTCCACCAAGATGTATGTGACATGGAAGAGTAACCCATGAGCCTAATTCATTGTGCATTTGCAGTCCAAAGCAAATCAAAAACTATGCACAAATTTAGGGGGAGCTCTTGCTTATCACATACTTCTCAAAGTGACGATGTTATTTAATTTTATTATCATTTGTCAAAGCTTTGATCTATATGTTGTCATCAATTACCAAAAAGGGGGAGATTGAAAGTGCAACTATCCCTAGGTGGTTTTGGTAATTCATAACAACATATAGCTCATTGAGCTAATGCTTTTCCAAGACTATTATTTCAGGAAAGCTCAATGATTGGCATGGCATGGATGATGAAAGTGGATCCCTCAAAATACTAAGGATAAAGGATTGGCTCAAGCTCAAAAGCTCAAGACTCTTCATTTTACATTTTAGTGATCCAAGATCACATTGAGTCTATAAGAAAAGCCAATACTATCAAGGAGGGATGAGGTGTTGCTTAATGAGCCTCTTGCTTCATGTGCTTAGTGATATGCTCCAAAACCCTCAACTACTTCCCACATCCACAAATGACCTAAACCCAAAGCCAAAATCGGTCACTCCGATTCTTCCTATCAGGCGCCACCGATTCCAAAAATCATAGCCACTGCCACAAACCCTAAGCAAAATCGGTCTTACCGATAGGGATCTCAGTCTCACCGAGATGGGATTGTAATCTCTCTGTTTCCCTTCGTAGCGTTTTGGTATAACCGAAGTGAGCGATCGGTCCCACCGAGATTGCAATGTAAACTCTCTGTTTCCTTTTTGTAACATTTCGGTCTCACCGAAAAGAGCAAATCGGTCCCACCGAGTTTACCTGACCAACTCTCTGGTTAGCTTATTACCAAATCGGTCTCACCGAGTTTGTGTAATCGGTCTCACCGAGATTATGTTATGCCCTAACCCTAACTGAATCGGTCCTACCAAGTTGCATGTCGGTCCCACCGAAAATCACTAACGGTCACTAGGTTTACTAAATCGGTCTGACCGAGCTTAACAATTCGGTCCCACCGAGTTTGGTAAATTGTGTGTAACGATTAGATTTTGAGTGGAGGCTATATATACCCCTCCACCTCCTCTTCATTCATGAAGAGAGCCATCAGAATGAACCTACACTTCCAACTTACCATTTCTGAGAGAGAACCACCTACTCATGTGTTGAGGCCAAGATATTCCATTCCTACCATATGAATCTTGATCTCTAGCCTTCCCAAGTTGCTTTCCACTCAAACCCTCTTTCCACCAGATCCAAAACCTATGAGAGAGAGTTGAGTGTTGGGGAGACTATCATTTGAAGCACAAGAGCAAGGAGTTTATCATCAACGCACCATTTGTTACTTCTTGGAGAGTGGTGTCTCCTAGATTGGCTAGGTGTCACTTGGGAGCCTCCGACAAGATTGTGGAGTTGAACCAAGGAGTTTGTAAGGGCAAGGAGATCGCCTACTTCGTGAAGATCTACCGCTAGTGAGGCAAGTCCTTCGTGGGCGACGGCCATGGTGGGATAGACAAGGTTGCTTCTTCGTGGACCCTTCTTGGGTGGAGCCCTCCGTGGACTCGCGCAGCCGTTACCCTTCGTGGGTTGAAGTCTCCATCAACGTGGATGTACGATAGCACCACCTATCGGAACCACGCCAAAAACATCCGTGTCTCCAATTGCGTTTGAATCCTCCAAACCCTTCCCTTTACTTTCTTGCAAGTTGCATGCTTTAATTTCCGCTGCCTATACACTCTTTGCATGCTTGCTTGATTTGTGTGATGATTGCTTGACTTGTCCTAAAGTAGCTAAAATCTGCCAAACTCTAAAATTGGGAAAAGGTTAAGTTTTTATTGGTCAAGTAGTCTAATCACCCCCCCTCTATACATACTTCAAGGTCCTACACAAGGACGCCTTCCCGGCGGTGGAGACCTCCAGGGTAGCCCAAGAGGCCCTGATGCAGGAACCATCAGCCTGAAGCCAGAGGCCGCCCGGGGCACCAGCCGGAAGTTCACCTATGAAGAAGCGGGGGAGCTGGAGCCAGGTGCCGGTCGGATCCGCCGACCACACGACGAACTCCGGCAGCACCTCCGCCGAGCGAAAGCGCGGCCTTGGTGGTCGCACAGCCTCGGCGTACCTCTCGCTGGTGGCCGAACGCCCACCATCCGCAGAGGGTTGTTTCCACGGCCACAGGAGGCCGCGGCGGGGGCCCCGGGGTGCTTGCGGGGGCGGCCTCGGCCACGCTTGGCCGGAGAAGGGTCAGGCCCTTCCTGGCGGACCTTTCCTTTCTCCGCGGCCGAGAACCTCTTCGGCGGGGCCATGGAGATGGCTAGCAGCGAGAGAGGAAGAAGGGGAGCAGCAAGAAGGGGTGAACTGGAAAGGCTCGCGCCGTTCCATACATATAGCCGAGGGAGGCCAACCGTCGGCCTCCACGATCGCAGGTAATCATGACCCGTTTTGCATACAGGGACTTGTCAATTCGTGTAGTTGCCGAGGCGTTGTGGGGGAGCCAGGACACCCACGTCCAATCAACCGTCAGGCGGCGCCCAAGGCCGTAGGCTATTGGGGCCCGTGGCGCTTCGCACTTGCCCCTTCGCTTCTCTGCTAAGCCAAGTCCGGGCGCGCCTTGGGCCCGGGGGCTACTGTCGGTGTTCTGTGAATGGGGGTACCCAGACTTTCCTGCCTGCGGCCTGCGGCGTGGCTCCAGGAGTGGCCCAGTACGGCCCATATTCATCAACACATGCTCAAGACCCTCGCGAGGGGCCAAGCCTCGCGGGGCAGACGACAGGAGGCTTCCTCGGGCACGGCCTCGTCAGGCTGGTTCACGAGGAGGCGGAGAGATCAAGGCAGGGGTACCTCGCGAGGTGCTCATGACGCAAGCCATGACGACCAAGGCCAGGCGGGCGCCGGCCTGCACAGAGTCCTTGTTTCCTCTTTGGTGCAAAGGGGGCAAGCGCAGGCGAGGGTATCAAGCAAAGGCAACCATTTCGGTGAAACAATACCAAGACCAGCAGAACGGCAGGATGAAGGTCATCGTGGAGCCCAAGCCGGCGTTACCACCAGAGTCTTTGGCAGGCGAGGACCGGCTTTAGTCAGGATAAGTGTACTAGATATTCCCCTTCAAAATGGCCAATTGTTGGCGCCCTTCCCGCTCAATATTTGGGAAGAGGCCCAGGGCCTCCGCCTATAAATATGACTAGCCACCCCCAGGGTAGAGGGATCGATCTAGCGGATCGAGAGATCGACCCGAGAGTAGAACCTTAGCCAACACCACCATAAGAGCTCCTCCCCTCGCGAGGCAGTTCTTCCTTGTATTGTTCATAATCAGCCCACAGAGGCAATCCACCACACCACATTGTTGACATGTATTTTGACCAAGATAAAATAAAATTCATAAACCACATAAAATATTAATGTGAAACAGTAAAATCCGTTTTATAATGAGAAGAATCAATTAAAAAAATATAATCAACCGCTCAATCGACGATCGACAAAAATAGGCATATTATATGTTCGAACGTTGATAATGCACACATTAAACCAACAATTATGAGATATGACAAAATAAATAAATATTCATAAAGTTCTGGCATGTATGTACGCGCATCGTCCGCCGACGATATTGATCTAAAATTTCACCGTCAAAGACGACATCAATATTGTCGAAGGATGGTGCAATATGTTCCTCCATCAAAATATAGTCGTATCTTAATGCATGCACAGAAAATATAATTGGATGGAGAAAGCCAATAATAAGGTCGATTAATGGAACTTCAAAAAAAAATGATTCATTGGGTAAAAAGTGCACATGTACATACACGTGTAGGATGTATGTACGTAACATGGCCTATATAATCAGATACGTAATGTAATTTTTCCTTTTCCTCTTGGTCCATGCATAGACATGCATGTACGTGCGTGTATTAAGGCTTCCTAACTAAATCAGGAGGCCATAGGTACGCAAAAAAAGAAAGAAAAATGTGCTGCATGTGTTAGAGCTTAATCAAATAATTAGGCTCAATGGGCCCATGGCCTACACGTTGTAGAAAAACTTGGCTTAACTAAGCCCATAATGGCTGATGGGACCTTGCCGGTTAATTAGCAATAAAGAAATAAGAGAAAGGAAAAGAGCAGCCCACCTTCCCACGATCTCACGATCCCACGTACACATAACATGGGCAGGCGAGCGCGGCAGCGATCCAAAAATCAGCGCTAACTCCAGCCTTCCCTATAAATACCTCCTCGCTCAGCATACACAGCGTTGGTCCTTTACTAATCTTCGCTGTGCTGCCGCTGCTGCTGTTGTTCTGTTGCTGCTGCTCTCAACCACGCACATATACTGCTGTTGTAGAAAAAAGGCTCATATACGCTGCCGCTGCAAGGCCATCGTCCGGCGAGGAGCGTGAGGAAGGTAGTTCAGGTGGGAATCATGATCCTCCTCTAATCTTCTTGCTCCTCCCTATATCTCTCATCACATTCATCTCTCTTCTTGGTTGATCATTGTGATACAAACCAAGGAGTATGCCCCATGTATCCTCATCTTGACATCTTGCCTTGGCCGATCATCGCGATACGAGCCAAAGAGCAGTTATGTTCAGGAGAGAAAAATTTGCCCCTTGGTTGGTCATTGTGATACAAACCAAGGAGTATTCTCCATATATCTTCATCTTGATATTTTGCCTTGGCTGATCATCGTGATACGAGCCAAAGAGCACTTATATTTAAGAGAAGAAAATTTGTCATTGGTTGATCATTGTGATACAAACCAAGGAGCATTCTCCATATAGTCTCATCTTGACATTTCGCCTTGGCTGATCATCATGATACATGCCAAAGTGCGAATATGTTTAAGAGCAGAAAGAAAATACTCCTTGGCGGATCATCATGATACAAATCAAGGAGCACACAACATATATTTCCATCTTGTCATCTTTGCCTTGGCTGATCATCGTGATACGAGCCAAAGTGCGATTATGTCAAAGAGGATAGACTCCACTCCTTGGTTGATTATGGTGGCCCAAACTAAGGAGGAAATATTTTCCCTTCCATTATAGATGAGAGCGTCGCAAAGGTAAAGCTCGGGGGAAAACAAATATGAAACATACACAAACCCTAAATGACCATCTACATAAAATCATAAAATAAATATGTGCTTACAAAAAATGCACTCTTCATTTGTTTGAGTTGCACAAAACAAGACAATGTAAATTGTGCGTGTACCTTCAATCTAGAGCATGAAAATGTATAAATATGGTGCTCGCCAAGTTATGTTTCAAGCTTCTTGTTGGTTACACTACGGACATACATGCTATGCCACGTCAGTAGTAATACAAACTGGAAGATTCAAATGTTATTTACATCTGTCATATAGATGATTAAGTGAGCATACTCTAGTGCATATAAAATATCCAACGTGTAGACACGAGATAATGAAAATACTAGTTGTCTGGGTCCACACTTAAATAAAATATGCCCATAAAAGAAAATGAATATGTAATCCTACATATTTATAATATGAAATCTATAGCGTACAGACTCTATGCAACACGCATATACTGCCCACTGATGGTTAGAATATATGCATGTGACCCATAATAAAATAAAAAGATATTGCATCTAGCTCGCTTTAGTCCTGACCAAAACAGACTAACTTGCTTAGTAGATGTTGTCATCAAACTCACCAATCAAAATTAAAATGGGATGGTTCTGATATGATGACCCCTCCTTATATTAAATTTTTTTATGCGTAGATCCAACATGAACTAAATCATATGCCCCATCATCTCATGCAGGGTCATATATGCATCAATAAAAGATGTAACATGCATGTAAGTGGATACTTTTCTAGTCGACTCGTCACTCCTTAAAATGAAATGACCTGAAAGTTGATTAAGATAGCCGCATGGTTATACTAGCATATGTTGGTTAAGTCGACTACACAAATTAGATATCTGCAAAAAGCATACATTGCACTCGTACTCTATGTACTACTCATAATAGTATAAGGGTAAAAATATAAATGAACAAGACACATGATAACTTGAAGAAGATCGAGGACGCTCCCCCGAGCACACCGGCGTCAACGTCAGTGATGAGCGATTTTTCTTTACCATTTTGTAATAGTCATGTGTTGCAATTCTATGTAATAGGATAGTTGGAATTCTTAATCAGGGGTTTTCTCCATGGAGATGTAATTAACAGACATTTTATGTAAATGTAAGAGCTCTAGAAATAATGTACCTGCAATGTTTGATCTTCATTTTATTTATGCATTTAAATATATTCATTCTGTATCAATGACGTGGACGCGTATTCTCACGCCCGCCATTTTCCTGTCATCAGATTCTGGCACGCCCAGTGGGACATATTTCTCCCCTCATCTTCGAATTCCAACATAGGATTGCAACATATGAATTTCCATAGTACATAAAGCATAAAACATTATGTACACATATACAAAAAGAAATATAGATGAAGAAAACTAATATATGGTTTTCTTTATTTGGAAGGTATGGATGGTCAAGTGCCACAGTCGGTCGCGCTCCGCATCGGAGACATTTTGTGCCAGTTGGTCCATGCGCGGCTTCAACAAATCAGCATCTAGATAATATAATTGCATCACCGATTGAACATGATCAAGGAATGGAAGTCTTCTCTCCACTCAAGTTTGGGGGAAGTATGAGGATAGACAAAGAAGGAAAAGGGAAGGCAATGGACAAACTCCACTATGAGCAACCTATGAATGGGGGCAATACCATGACTATATTTCGCTCCTTATCGTTTCTTCATGGAAGGACGTCAAAGGTTCATAATAAAGGTCAAGTTGATGCTTCAGAGCCTATTCTTCTGCTGGCTGATAAATCCATTGGAGAATGCTCTGAGACGGTTCTCCAGTTTCCCCTTGAATGCAAGAAAAAGCACCCCAATTCCCATGGCTATGAAACATGTCATGTGAACCCAACGTCAACATTGTCAAGTCCTTTGTCGTCATCAACACCCATTGCATATGATTCCTCTCAGACTTCGTTGGAGTCGGTGTGCCATCAACCTCAACAAAGAAATGTTCGCCATGTCAACCTTCACAATATTAAGGTCGGCAAAGTCCGTATCCAATTCCCCAAGAGTGTCGACAACAATCATCCAGATCGCCTTTTTCATATCAGCAAGGGCGGTATAAGAATTCATACTACGGTGACTAGCAACCCTTCAACAGTTGTTGCCTTCATCAGGATCATCTGGAAAAAGTATCTTAATCACGCCAAGTGGCGTGTTGTTGGCCTTGACTGTGAATACACTAGATATGTTCACAGCAAAGAGCGTAAGAAGCTTCCACTTGAGCAACAAGTTGTTCTCTCTAATCAAGAGCCACAACGTGCTGCTGTCTTGCAGCTTTGTGTGGGCAAGCATTGCCTAATTTACCAGCTATACCAGGCTCATGCCAAGAGTTTTATCCCTCCACTTCTGCGCAACTTCCTTGACAATGACACAGTCGAATTCGCGGGTGCGACCATTGGCAATGACATAGAAAAAGTCAAGTTCTATAACTTGGGTATCAGAAAATCTGTTGATGTGCAGGGACTGGGTATCAAGGTTCCTAACCAAAAAGCAGGCAATTTGGCTTCATTGGAGAAGCTAGCAAAGAAGGTTGCAAACATAAGTCTTAACAAGGACAAAAGCATCACTCTCAGTCAGTGGGAAAAGTCCAAAAGTCCAACCTGGATCATGCCCAGATCAAGTATGCATGCTTGGATGCCTATGTGAGCTTCGAGGTTTACAGGCGACATTCCAACATAACCGGTTATCTTAGAACTCGTTGAAAGGTTTGTTCATAGGTGAAATATGTAAGAAAAAGGTTGTTCAGTCTTTATCAAAGAAAAGGATGTACATGACCATTGTTTCTTTATATTATGGCTATGACTATTTCACTAGGTGCATTTTTTTAATAAGATGATGCAGGGAAGAAAATGTTCTTGTATCATCATAATTTTTTTCTCATAGAAGACAAGTGAATCTGAAGGGAAATGACATATATTTTGCATTAATGCCCGCAATACAAATGTTGCTTCATTATGTGCACCCAAAAAAATACACTCCAATAAACTTACGAGTCTAAACTGTGATAAAAAAATATTACTCCATACCCTCATGAGTATAAACTGGGGAACACAGAAAAATACACTCCATACCCTCACGAGTCTAAACTGGGGCGCCTAAAAAAACATATGCTCCAATAACTTACGAGTCTAAACAGTGCCTTAAAAAAAAACTCCAACGACTTACGAGTATAAACTGTGATGAAAAAAATCACCAAAATAAATATATATAAAACTCCATATCCCCACGAGTATAAACTGGGGCACACAAAAAAAATTACTCCAAGAACTTACGAGTATAAACTATGATGCAAACAAAAAATCATCAAACGTACTCCATATCCTCACGAGTCTAAACTGGGGCACCCAAAAATAAAAAATACTCCACACCCCTATGAGTATAAACTAGGGCACAAAAAAAACTCCAATGACTTACGAGTATAAACTATGATGCCAAAAAAGATCATCAAAATACTCCACACCCCTAAGAGTATAAACTGGGGCACACAAAGGAAAATACTCCAATACCTCACGAGTATAAACTGTGGCATAAAAACAAATATACTCCAACAACTTATGAGTCTAAACTGTGATGAAAAAAAATCATCAAACATACTCCAATACCTCACGAGTATAAACTGTGGCATAAAAACAAATATACTCCAACAACTTATGAGTCTAAACTGTGATGAAAAAAATCATCAAACATACTCCATACCCTCATGAGTATAAACTGGGGCTCACAAGAAAAATATACTC
>NC_041387.1:537527481-537573531 GCF_002162155.2 Triticum dicoccoides | reverse complement strand
ACTGTGGCATTAAAACAAATATACTCCAACAACTTATGAGTCTAAACTGTGATGAAAAAAAATCATCAAACATGCTCCATACCCTCAAGAGTATAAACTGGGGCATACACAAAAAATAAGACTCCAACGACTTACGACTATAAACTGGGATGAAAAAAAATCAAATCATCATAATCATTCCATACCCTCTCGGGTATAAACTGTGGCATTAAAACAAATATACTCCAACAACTTATGAGTCTAAACTGTGATGAAAAAAAAATCATCAAACATGCTCCATACCCTCAAGAGTATAAACTGGGGCATACACAAAAAATAAGACTCCAACGACTTACGACTATAAACTGGGATGAAAAAAAATCAAATCATCATAATCATTCCATACCCTCACGAGTCTAAACTGGGGCACCAAAAAATATACTACTCCAACAACTTACGAGTCTAAACTGTGATGCAAAAAAAATTCACCAAACATACTTCAATACCTCACGAGTATAAACTGTCGCATAAAAAACAAATATTCTCCAAAAACTTATGAGTCTAAACTATGTCTAAAAGACAAAAATATATTACTCAAACAACTTACGAGTTTAAACTGCGACATAAAAATCTATCACTCCAATAAACTTATGAGTATAAATTGTGACATAAAAATCTACTCCAATGCCTCATGAGTGCAAACTATGGCATATATAAAGAAAATATTACTCCAACAACTTACGAGTCTAAAATGTGATGCGGAAAAATCATCAAACAAACTCTGCAAAAAAATCATCAAACAAACTCTAAAATAACGTGAGTATAGATTGTGTCATATAAATAAAATTTACTCCAAAAGCTCATGAGTTTAAACCACGTGATAAAGTATAACAATTTTACTCCAATAATTTACGAGTATAAATTACGACATAAAAATATACTACGCCAATATCTTAGGAGTCTAAACTATGGCACTACAAATAGAAATAAACTGATGCTTCAAATACCTTACGAGCTAACTATGGTCAACCTGGGCAAATTTATGTGATGAGTGAAAGGTGTGGTGCACTAAGAAAATACAAACCATGCTTCAACTACTCAAGACATCAAAATCATTTTTTTAAATGGTTATAACGACGAGTCAAACATAAGGAATGACATAGTTGCCCATCGTGAAGTAAAATGCTATATAATAAAAGGCAAAATAAATGAAACACAAATATGAGAATGACTCATTCCTATCAATTTTGAAGAAGGAATGTGTGCTCCATGATGATCTCTATGCTTGAATATTGTTGGTTACTTTCATGATGGGCCTAAAGGGGATACTAGCGCCAAGAAGGTGGTGTCATAAAAGAGCACCACCATGCTCAAAAAGTTTTCAACACCCCCAAACGGATGCAAATCCACTGAAAGTAAATAAATATGCAAGTTTATGGGAGAAGATTCAAAAGAGTGCAGGGAGCAAGTTTTATCCTGAATCTCCTATAGTACTAAGCATGACTTCAGAAAAATGTTCTCTACAGATGTTGGGAGAATATTTGATCCAAACATCTGCTAATATGTAGGACTTGTGAGACGTGGAAATGGAAATTTGTTATGGGTACCCCGTGGCGCGCAGGAGGGAAGCTCATCTACAACACTCCTATATATAACTTTATGCAAGCACATGAATATCCTACCCCAGGAGGTTGGGGGAAAATCAACCTTACCTTATCCAATATGCTAACAACAAACTCATCCAATCATGTCCAAGGCTAGACAAACACATTATATTTTATGGTTTAAGGCATCCACAAATGTCACATACATATCACCTTTATATTCATGTTGAATGCCAAAACCTCTATCTAGGAATGCATGGGTAAAGTTCATCTCGCACTTCAGCAAAAGTGGGAAGAGATTTCTGAATCTTGAAATCATTTGGCTACTAACATATATAACAAAAAGAAATACATCATGGAGTCGAGGCGACCATCTATCTCAAGACTCATTGTGCATATAAACATGCATACTGCATCATGAGGCCAGGGTACATCAAACCCTACAACATAAGCTACATAAAACAACATACTCTGAATCACATGAGTATAATAAAATGTTCAAGGCAACATGGGTATGGATTGTTAGCCAAATGTAAAAGAAAACATTATAAATTTATATGTACTCCAACATCTTAAGAGTATAAACTGTGCTGTAACAAATCAACAAAAATTAAATATTCACCAAAAAAATAAAGTTCAAACATGTGCACCTAGGAGTAAATACTCCTAACATCAAATTAAATAACCATATGTCTAAAAGTGCTCCAATGCTTCGAGATATAAAACTGCAGGCATACATTGTTCTCTCGAGCAAAAGGTGCAAGAGCAAAATCATATTTCGCCAAAACTTGCCTCACCAGCTCAAACTAGAATTGCAAGTATGCAAAAGGGATACCATTACAATATGGTGGTAAATCAAGAGCATTGGGACAGGGGCACCATCATCCAAGGATGCTACATGTGAAGCATATATCCAATGGCATATAGGGAAAATGCACACTCAACATCTAGTGCAAAAATAAATCCCTCCCAAGAGGTTGGCGATAAATCTAATCTTGCCATATCCTAAAATACTAGGGGCAAACTCATCAAAATATGTCCAAAATAATATATATATATATATATATATATATATATATATATATATATATATATATATATGTCAATTCACATGCTTTCGAATTTCTCAACGAAAAAGTGGTGGATGAGCTCATACCATGATCTTTCATATGGTATATAATGCTAAGGGTGCATTGTAGTGCAACCAGACATCAAACACAGTGGCCTCCAGGTTACATATGTTTATGCCAATTTTCATGCAGAACAAATTCTGCGGGTTGAGGAGTGACTTCTGTTGAGGAGCAATTATCTCAATTAAATGTTTTCTTCCATTAGAACTAGGAAGAATCTGCACACCTTGGAAATAAATAACACATCCTCAAGCAAAGAAAATTATGTATCTTCTTGTTCCACTCTTGAGATAATAAAATATGTGATTTCCAGCAAGCTAAGGCTCAATATATAGAGATATAGCATGCCAACTGGCCAAGGTATGTCAAACCATACCCTCCATATGGTGGTTTGTCTCATTTTCCAATCGAATGTTAACATATAGCTCATATAGTTGTCGCGTACCAAGATTCGACACGTAGCAAAGCTATATTCTTTTCGACAGTTGTTCAAATTTCATCGGGACTAATTGTGTCATTGGTACAAAAAAAGTACAACCATGTTCGATCAGGACTCGGAAAAAATGCAAGATCTCCTTTTTGGATATTTTGTAACACACAAGAAAAAATATCGCATGTTTCCACAAATTGGCCTATATACAGAGAAAAAGCTGAACAAAATCGCTTTCTAAGTTATTATTAGGTGGAGAATTTGAGCCTCAGTGTGAAGAACAATTCATTGAGGTTGGCACAATATGGATGTCCGTGGATAGTCTCCTACCAAGTGTGTTGGCACTTACAAGGGGTGTGACCAATCACTTTTGAGGACTTGGCCCTGAAAGTCACCAACATAGGAAACCACGAAGAAAAAAGTTTCTCATTGAATGACCCATGACTACAAACAGTCAGAGTTAGGACTAAAATGAACAAAAAAACATACCCCAACATAAATTATTGGCACCATGCAAACACATCGACAAAAAATACTTCGATGTTACATAAAGCATGATTCGCTAGCCGCATGACTACAAAAGCATGATATGTGTATCCTTCATATGGAAAATATAAACTTCCAGGCTATACGAGTGTAAACTAGTAGCCACATGTGATAAATATATATATATAAACTCCCAGGCTATACGAGTGTAAACTAGTAGCCACATGTGATAAAAAAAGAAATATAATACTCCCATGCTATATGAGTATAAACTAGTAGCCATATATGAAGAAAAAGATATATAATGCTCCAATGCTATATGAGCCTAAACTAGAAGCGTCGTGTGAAACTTCGAACACACATAGAAATGCTCCAATGCTATATGAGCCTAAACTACAAGCGTCGTGTGAAACTTCGAACACGCATAGAAATGTTCCAATACTATATGAGCCTGAACTACAAGCGTCGTGTGAAACTTCGAACACACATAGAAATGCTCCAATGCTATATGAGCCTAAACTACAAGCATCATTGAAACATTTTTTTACGCACATAGAAAATGCTCCAATGCTATATGAGCCTAACTATAAGCGTGTTTCAAAAATGTTAAATTTGATCCAACCTTCTTGAGTTTAATCTCGCAATGTTAAGTTGTGCGCTCCAAAAAGAAAAAACTTCCGAGCCTAAATTGAAATAGAAAATGCACTGTGTACATAAAAAACCTACATATCCACGTATAGCTGGCATACACTTGAGTAAGATCATATGCTCAAGAAAAACTAAATCCAAAGCCCATGTTCACATGGAAATACTCCAAGCATAAAAAAAAGAGGGTGTCCTGTTTCGAGCTCTGAACCCGAATCAAAATAGTTCTTCGGACCCAGACCTTGAGGGGCATCTGTTGACATGTATTTTGACCAAGATAAAATAAAATTCATAAACCACATAAAATATTAATGTGAAACGGTAAAATCCGTTTTATAATGAGAAGAATCAATTAAAAAAATATAATCAACCGCTCAATCGACGATCGACAAAAATAGGCATATTATATGTTCGAACGTTGATAATGCACACATTAAACCAACAATTATGAGATATGACAAAATAAATAAATATTCATAAAGTTCTGGCATGTATGTACGCGCATCGTCCGCCGACGGATATTGATCTAAAATTTCACCGTCAAAGACGACATCAATATTGTCGAAGGATGGTGCAATATGTTCCTCCATCAAAATATAGTCGTATCTTAACGAATGCACACAAAATATAATTGGATGGAGAAAGCCAATAATAAGGTCGATTAATGGAACTTCAAAAAAAATGATTCATTGGGTAAAAAGTGCACATGTACATACACGTGTAGGATGTATGTACATAACATGGCCTATATAATCAGATACATAATGTAATTTTTCCTTTTCCTCTTGGTCCATGCATAGGGGAGCTCCTATTGAGCGCTGCAACGTACTATAAAAGCAAAAGGCGAAGGAAAAATGCTACGTTAAATTCTGGGAGAAGTGGGACTCGAACTCCCGACGCTGTAGTACACGGCAACACGAGTTAACCACTGAACAATATTCAGTTTGTTGATTACTTAAGGAAAACTAAGCACTTTGACCTGTCATCCAGTACATACATTAAACATATACTAGTATTATATACCCACTATAAATTATTTGACTAAAGAAAAAATAATATGAAAAAGCATTCACATAAACCATGAATTGAAAAGAAAACTTCACAAAAATGGAAAAGGTTCATGAATTTTAAAAAAAGTTCACCAAATTTGAGAAAGAGTTCATTGAATTTGAAACAAAAATCATCCAAATTGAAAAAAGTTCATTGATTTTGAAAAGAGTTCATTGATTTTGAAAAAAGTTTATCAAATTTAAGATAAAGTTCATCAAATTTGTAAAAAGTTCATTGATTTGGGAAAAAAGTTCATCGAATTTAAGATAAAGTTCATCAAATTTGAAAAAAAATTCACCGAACTTGAAAAAAAGTTCATTGGTTCTCATTAAAGTTCAATGAATTTCAAATTTTAATTAACTGTGTGAAAAGTTCATCGAAATTGAAAAATAAGTTCATGGATTTTTGAGCGAAGTTCATCAAATGTTAAAAACGTTCATGAATTTTGAAAAAAGTTCAAGGACTTTTGAAAAAACGTCCATTGCTTATGAAGGAAATTTTAATTCATTTATAATTGCGCATTTCAGAAAAGGAAAGAAGTACAGAAAAATAGAAAAAAAGCAAAAGAGATGCGAACTAGCGGAGAAGAAAGAAAACAGAAGCAGTTCCATACATAAGTTCGCGATGGCCCTAGTGGTTAGCTAGGTGCGCTGAGAACGAAGAGGTCCAGTGTTCGATTCTCTGGCTCGCAACATTTTTGCACTTCAAAACAGATAAAAAGGAACGCTAAATGGGCCAAGCCCAGCTAAGGCGCCTGCAGGCGCCGGTTTGCAGAAACAGAAGAAACCGTCGCCTGCAGCGCTAAATAGGATTTCCCCATGCATAGACATGCATGTACGTGCGTGTATTAAGGCTTCCTAACTAAATCAGGTGGCCATAGGTACGCAAAAAAAGAAAGAAAACTGTGCTGCATGTGTTAGAGCTTAATCAAATAATTAGGCTCAATGGGCCCATGGCCTACACGTTATAGAAAAACTTGGCTTAACTAAGTCCATAATGGCTGATGGGACCTTGCCGGTTAATTAGCAATAAAGAAATAAAAGAAAGGAAAAGAGCAGCCCACCTTCCCACGATCTCCCGATCCCACGTACACATAACATGGGCAGGCAAGCGCGGTAGCGATCCAAAAATCAGCGCTAACTCCAGCCTTCCCGATAAATACCTCCTCGCTCAGTATACACAGCGTCGGTCCTTTAGTAATCTCCGCTGTGCTGCCGCTGCTGCTGTTGTTCTGTTGCTGCTGCTCTCAACCACGCACATATACTGCTGCTGTAGAAAAAAGGCTCATATACGCTGCCGCTGCAAGGCCATCGTCCGACGAGGAGCGTGAGGAAGGTAGTTGGTGGGAATCATGATCCTTCTCTAATCTTCTTGCTCCTCCCTATATCTCTCATCACATTCATCTCTCTTCTTGGTTGATCATTGTGATACAAACCAAGGAGTATGCCCCATGTATCCTCATCTTGACATCTTGCCTTGGCCGATCATCGCGATACGAGCCAAAGAGCAGTTATGTTCAGGAGAGGAAAATTTGCCCCTTGGTTGGTCATTGTGATACAAACCAAGGAGTATTCTCCATATATCTTCATCTTGATATTTTGCCTTGGCTGATCATCGTGATACGAGCCAAAGAGCACTTATATTTAAGAGAAGAAAATTTGTCCTTGGTTGATCATTGTGATACAAACCAAGGAGCATTCTCCATATAGTCTCATCTTGACATTTCGCCTTGGCTGATCATCATGATACATGCCAAAGTGCAAATATGTTTAAGAGCAGAAAGAAAATACTCCTTGGCGGATCATCATGATACAAATCAAGGAGCACACAACATATATTTCCATCTTGTCATCTTTGCTTTGGTTGATCATTGTGATACGAGCCAAAGTGCGATTATGTCAAAGAGGATAGACTCCACTCCTTGGTTGATTATGGTGGCCCAAACTAAGGAGGAAATATTTTCCCTTCCATTATAGATGAGAGCGTCGCAAAGGTAAAGCTCGGGGGAAAACAAATATGAAACATACACAAACCCTAAATGACCATCTACATAAAATCATAAAATAAATGTGTGCTTACAAAAAATGCACTCTTCATTTGTTTGAGTTGCACAAAACAAGACAATGTAAATTGTGCGTGTACCTTCAATCTAGAGCATGAAAATGTATAAATATGGTGCTCGCCAAGTTATGTTTCAAGCTTCTTGTTGGTTACACTACGGACATACATGCTATGCCACGTCAGTAGTAATACAAACTGGAAGATTCAAATGTTATTTACATCTATCATATAGATGATTAAGTGAGCATACTCTAGTGCATATAAAATATCCAACGTGTAGACACGAGATAATGAAAATACTAGTTGTCTGGGTCCACACTTAAATAAAATATGCCCATAAAAGAAAATGAATATGTAATCCTACATATTTATAATATGAAATCTATAGCGTACAGACTCTATGCAACACGCATATACTGCCCACTGATGGTTAGAATATATGCATGTGACCCATAATAAAATAAAAAGATATTGCATCTAGCTCGCTTTAGTCCTGACCAAAACAGACTAACTTGCTTAGTAGATGTTGTCATCAAACTCACCAATCAAAATTAAAATGGGATGGTTCTGATATGATGACCCCTCCTTATATTAAATTTTTTCATGCGTAGATCCAACATGAACTAAATCATATGGCCCATCATCTCATGCAGGGTCATATATGCATCAATAAAAGATGTAACGTGCATGTAAGTGGGTACTCTTCTAGTCGACTCGTCACTCCTTAAAATGAAATGACCTGAAAGTTGATTAAGATAGCCGCATGGTTATACTAGCATATGTTGGTTAAGTCGACTACACAAATTAGATATCTGCAAAAAGCATACATTGCACTTGTACTCTATGTACTACTCATAATATTACAAGGGTAAAAATATAAATGAACAAGACACATGATAACTTGAAGAAGATCGAGGACGCTCCCCCGAGCACACCGGCGTCAACGTCAGCGAGGAGGAGCGATTTTTCTTTAGCATTTTGTAATAGTCATGTGTTGCAATTCTATGTAATAGGATAGTTGGAATTCTTAATCAGGGGTTTTCTCCACGGAGATGTAACTAACAGACCTTTTATGTAAATGTAAGAGCTCTGGAAATAATGTACTTGCAATGTTTGATCTCCATTTTATTTATGCATTTAAATATATTCATTTTGTATCAATGACGTGGACGCGTATTCTCACGCCCGCCATTTTCCCGTCATCACACACACTGGAGTAGGGTACTACACCACAATGGTGGCCTGAACCAGTATAAATCTCGTGTCCTCTGTGTTGTTCTTCGTGTAGTTTAGGTCCTAGCGAGGCGACGAGACATGGGTAGGCGGGGGGTGTGATCTCCGCGTGCACCCCAGAGTTCGAACCTTGAGGGTCTGCCGGAACCCGAAATCCGACAGCTTATGTGTGATAGAGCGTATCGTATCACGGGGTTTGGATGCACCAGCGAAGTTTGCACCGACTCTCAAGGTGAGAAAGGGCAATGCACGGTACCAAAGAGGCTAGCAATGATGGAAAGGTAAAAGTGCGTATAATCCATGGACTCACATTAGTCATAAAGAACTCATATACTTATTGCAAAAGTTTATTAGACCTTGAAGCAAAGTACTACTATGCATGCCCCTAGGGGGATAGATTGGTAGGAAAAGACCATCGCTCGTCCCCGACCGCCACTCATAAGGAAGACAATCAAAGAAACACCCCATGCTTCAAATTTGTCGCACAACGGTTACCATACATGCATGCTGCGGGACTTGCAAACCTCAACACAAGTGTCTCTACAATCCACAACCACCCACTAGCATGACTCTAATATCACCATCTTTATATCGCAAAACTATTGCAAGGAATCAAACATATCATATCAGCGATCTACAAGTTTATGTAGGATTTTATGACTAACCATGTGAATGACCAATTCCTGTCATCTCTCTAAATAGATATAAGTGAAGCAAGAGAGTTTAATTATTTCTACAAAATATATGCCCACGCTCTAACAAATATAAGTGAAGCAAAAGAGCATTCTACAAATGGCGGTTCTCTATATGAAGAGAAACAGGCAATCCAAACTTCAAATGATATAAGTGAAGCACATGAAGCATTCTATAAAGCCATACTCAAAAGATTTAAGTGAAGTGCAATGAGCATTCTATAAATCAACCAAGTACTATCTCATACCAGCATGGAGTATAAAAGAAAAGTGAAAACTAAATGCAAAAGACGCTCCAAGACTTGCACATATCGCATGAACAAAACGAATATGAAAACATACCGATACTTGTTGAAGAAAGAGGGGATGCCTTCCGGGGCATCCCCAAGCTTAGACGCATGAGTCTCCTTGAATATTTACTTGGGGTGCCTCGGGCATCCCCAAGCTTGAGCTCTTGCCTTTCTTCCTTTTCCTCATATCGAGACATCCTCGATTAGACACTTCATCGACACAAAACTTCAACAGAAAACTCGGTAACATCTGTTAGTATAATAAAGCAAATCACTACTATAAGTAATGTAGCAAACCAACTCATATTTTGTTTTTGCATTGTGTGTACTCTAATATAACTTTTTCATGGCTTAATCCACAGATATAAATTGATAGTTTCATCAAAACAAGCAAACTATGCATCAAAAACAGAGTCTGTCAAAAACAGAACAGTCTGTAGCAATCTGAACATTCATCATACTTATGGTACCCCAAAAATTCTACAAAAATAAACAAGTTCTACAGCAAGACAGTGGAAAAGGAATCAGAACCGTTTGACGTTCCAGTAAAAAAATGTAAAATCGTGCACTACAGCCAAAGTTTCTGTCCTGCACCGCACAAACCAACAAGCATTGTAAACATCCTAAAGGCAAACCTTAGCACATTATTTTTATAAAACAATGGAATTATACAAGGGGATAATTATTTTTTGTTGAAAATTTTCTGTAATTAAGATTCAGAAAGTTTCCGTGAGCATGAACAAAGTTCAAGGAGCTCTCCCACTTCAACAATGCTTGTCTTTCTCACTTCCACTTTCCTTTTTGAAAAGTTTTCAGTTCCCCTCTTTATTTTTGTGTTTTTAAACTATATAAAAGCACTCAACAAAAATAAATGACTCTCTAAAACTTCTGGGTTGTCTCCCTGGCAGCGCTTTCTTTAAAGCCATTAAGCTAGGCATATAGTGCTCAAGTAATGGATCCACCCGGAGCCCAAGGTATATCAAAGCCAATTTTAATTAATAATGATTTGTAATTTAGTAGTAACATATATCATGTAGTGACGAAGTCTAACTCTCTTCCTATGCATCGGCATGTCATAAAAGAACAATTCATGCACACCAAGTAAAGGCCAATGCATAGTACAAGCAGTTTCTTGCAATTCTATCGTATTGGAAACATTGAGAGGTGGAGATAAAGTTCCTCGCTCATAATAATTGCAAGTAGGAGCAGCAAGCACATACATATTATATCTATCAAAATCATTATGTGCAATGGTAAAAGGCAACCCATCAATATAATCCTTAATAAGCACAAACTTCTCCCATATAGTGTAGTTTGGAGAATACAAAAAGATAATAGGACTATCATGCGTGGGTGCAATAGCAACAATCTCATGTTTAACATAAGGAACTATAGCAAGTTCATCTCCATAAGCATAATTCATATTGGCATCTTGGCCACAAGTATAGCAAGCATCATCAAAAAGGGATATTTCAAGAGAATCAGTGGGATAATAGCAATCATCCTTCGGTAAGCACGAAGGAGAATTAAACAATGTATGAGTTGAAGAGTTACTCTCATTAGAAGGTGGGCATGGGTGATCAATCCGCTCTTCCTCCTTTTGTCCTTCGCTCTCCTCATCATCTTTTTCATCCAATGAGCTCATAGTTTCATCAATTTCTTCTTCCATAGCTTCCTGCAAAATATTAGTCTCTTCTTGGACAGCAGAGACTTTCTCAATAAATGCATTAATATTGTAATTGTATTCATAATTTTCATAACAATATCTAAGTATAGCAAAATTTTCTGGTCTATAAAATGAATCATCAAAATCGTCAAACGCTTTAAACATAGATTCAATCTCATAAGCACCCATAAAAGCAACAAATTCTTCTATTTGTTCCACATCATTGTAATCATAGATACCATTAGCATAAGAAGCTAAGGTTTCATTATCATTAAATTTGCATGAAAAGGGAAGGTGTGGAGCTTTCATCCTAGGGAAGCAAGTATAATCATGTATCAAGCATAGTTGCCTAGCATACCACTTCAACATTTGAATTTGATCCCATAATAGTTTCCCTTTTTGTGTCAAGCGATAATCCCTAAAGTATTCACGTTGATCAAACGTTACTCCCATTATAAAGTTGAATGGGGTTTTCTCAGGATTATCAAAGTAGTACAAAATATTTTTCACATGATGATCATCGAGGGTTTTAGGAGGTTCCCCATCTCCATGAGTAGCAAGTACACCTAATTTTTTTGGTATTTCGTGTTCTATATCCATAACTAAAGATAGAGAACAACTTAGAACAGCAAATAAAAATTACTTAGTGATAAAGCAAACAAGCACACACGAGAATTTTCACCCCACGCTATGACTCCCCGGCAACGGCGCCAGAAAAAGGTCTTGATAACCCGAAAGTATACGGGATAGTTGTAGCCTCTTTCGATAAGTAAGAGTGTCGAACCCAACGAGGAGCTAAAGGTAGAAAATATACTATCTCAAGTCCTATCTGCCACTAATACGACTCTATGCACGCTTGACGTTCGCTTTACCTAGAACAATTATGAAACTAGAAGTACTTTGTAGGTGTGATAGGATAGGTTTGCAAGATAATAAAGAACGCGTAAATAAAAGCTAGGGGATGTTTAGATAAAGAAGCAATAGAGTAAATATAGCGAGTGTGGAAAAGTGGTGATAGGAGTTGTGAAATTGTCCCTAAGAAATTGACTATGTTACTAGACCGGTAATCACTATTGCAATTCTATTTGAGGGAGAGGCATAAGCTAACATACTTTCTCTACTTGTATCATATGCACTTATGATTGGAACTCTAGCAAGCATCCGCAACTACTAAAGATTCATTAAGGTAAAACCCAACCATAGCATTAAAGTATCAAGTCCCTTTTATCCCACTTATTTGGGTCTGGTCTTCTGTCACTCACGCCACCCACCATAAGCAAAGCATGAACATATTGCAAACCCTACAACGGGAATCCCTCACGCTTGCGCGACACGGAGGGCACAATTGGACAACACCAATAATAAAACATGCAACTCAAACCAATCATAGCAATTCATCAATCACTGATAGGACAACGAAAATCTACTCAGACATCATAGGATGGCAACACATCATTGGATAATAATATGAAGCATAAAGCACCATGTTCAAGTAGAGGGTACAGCGGGTTGCGGGAGAGTGGACCGCTGAATATAGATGGGGGAAGGTGATGGAGACGTTGGTGAAGATGATGGAGGTATTGGTGAAGATCGCAGTGATGATGATGGCCCCCGGCAGCGCTCCGGCTCCACCGGAAGCAAGGGGGAGAGAGCCCCCCTTCTTCTTCTTCCTTGACCTTCTCCCTAGATGGGAGAAGGGTTTCCCCTCTGGTCCTTGGCTCCCATGGCATGGGAGGGGCAAGAGCCCCTCCGAGATTGGATCTATCTCTCTGTTTATGCGTTCCCAGATTCTGCCCCTTCGCCCTTTCTTTTATATCTGGAGATCCGTAACTCCGATTGGGGTGAATCTATCGCCAGATTTTTCTCGTAAAATTAGCTTTCTTGCGGCAAAAGAAGAGCATCAACCGCCTTACGGGTGGCCCAGGAGAGTGCCAGGCATGCCCAGGGGGGAGGGCACGCCCCCCTATCTCCTGGCCACCTCAGGCACCGTTTCGCATTGATTCTTCCTCCGGAAAATCCCAAATATTCCAAAATAATTCTCTGTCCATTTTTACCCAGTTTGGATTCCGTTTGGTATTGGGTTTCTGCGAAACATAAAACATGCAGCAAACAGGAACTGGCACTGGGCACTAGATCAATATGTTAGTCCCAAAAATAGTATAAGAAGATGCCAAAAGTATATGAAAGTTGAAGAATATTGGCATGGAACAATCAAAAATTATAGATACGACGGAGACGTATCACTACCCTCTCCCTCCTTGGCATTCAAGCACCTATGGACCCGTCGACGACGAGGTGCCTATGATGACTTCGTAAATTTCAAGATGATAGTGCCGTGCGTGTGTGCGTTCATAGGGGTGAGTGTATGCGTGTGTATATGAGCTCTTGCGTCTGTACTGTGTCAAAAAAATGTAAATGCGTGTCAAAAAGAGACTAGTCAGTATACTCAATATTGTGCACCTCGGAGAGGAAAACGATAGAACTAGTATGCATTTATTTACGGTGCAGATTCACTCATTTTGCTCCATATGTACTCCGTCTCGCTGTAGTCTAGTCACTTGTTGAAATCTCTAGAAGGGCAAATACTCCTTTCTGGTTTACAGGGCTATACTAGCAAGTAGTTGTACGTACTAGTACAATAGTGGGCTCACATAGCAATTTTGTATCATGCAAGAGCCTGGCTATATGCATGCTCCAATGTTCGCAACTGCAACGTTCGGTTTGCACTTGGCTCTTCGCCTCTTCGAGAAGACAAACAATGATGTTACTACTACTGCTTCTACAGTGTCGAATCCACTGTTGCATGTCCGTCCACCACGAGCGGGACGGATAGCTTGTTGTAGAAGTACTACTAAGCAAAATTCTGTCCTCGTTTGCGAGCAACCGCGCGCATGGGCGAGGGAGAAGGCGTGTAGTAAAATCAAGCTTCTCCTCATTGTACGAGTTGGCGCGACACATCATAGCACTGGCCCCACAAGTTTGCCTCTAAACTTGGCTAAAAGACCCACAGTGTACAATATATTTGCTGCAACCTCTAACATTTACCCACCACAAATTAAAATATATGTGGCTGTATGCATCGTTCTGATGCAGAGGCCGGGGAGTCCCCCCTTTTAAAAATAAAATAAAATATATATTCCTGTCTTGACCAGATGAGCGTGCAAACTAAAATCACCAGGGTGACAGGTAGGGCCAGAAGACTATTTTAATTTTTTTTTAAACTTCGAGACGGCCACATAGCATGGAGCCGACCCTAACGATTTTAAGCTTACAGGCACGGTACACGCTATCCCAGACTACTCTACACATGAAACTGCCACACGAGCGTTCGGGCAGCGCTTGGCTCTTCGCCTCGGGAAGTCAAACAATGATGGAGTACTACTGCACTGGAGGAGTACTACAATACGCTTCTGGCCATCTGACACCGATTGAACTGGTGCATGTCCACCGCGTGCGGGAGGGAGAGCGTGTAGTGAAAGCTTCTCCTAGTCTTGCTAGCCACCACGCTCATGGGCGAGGGAGGGACGCTCCCGCCTTTGCGTGTATGACAGGTTGGCCTGACAGGTGTGTGGCCAACCTGTCATATAGCCAAAGGTAGGTGCAGCTAAGTCCACGAGTGTGACGCCTGGGTAATCAAGCTATAGTAACCCTCTGGTAATGATGCCACGTCATCTCAGTTACTGTTTCTAATGTCGCGTTAGTTCAAAACCGATTCAAAACCAAATTCAAAATCAAACAAATAATAAAAGTTTTCCAATCTTAAAACTAAAATGTTCGGAGAGAGCCAAATAATGCATAAGTAATAATGGTGGAGAAACCAACCTCTTTGAAAGAGTTTGATTGTCCTAAAGTAAATAAAATAGTAGCAAAACAATTAATCAAATGCTTTTTAAAATTAATAAATTATTAAACTATTCTATCTAGTTGCCCAAACTTATGTGGCCGTAGTATAATTATTTAGACTAAATTAGGGACTACTTTTATAAGTCCTAAATCTAAAATAAAAGTGAAACTAAAAGTAACAGAAAAGAAATAATGAAAAAAATAACAAAAGAAAAAAAGAAAAAAAAACAAGAAAAAGGGAGCCCCCCCCCCCACTGGGCCAACCGGCCCAGCTAGTCAGTCAGCCGGCCAGCCCACTACCCCCTGGCCTATATCCCCTTAACCCCACTAAACCGAAAACCTAACCCCCACTCGCTCCACTCCCTCCCCCGATTCCCCTGGATCGGGATCGATCCCCCCACTCTCCCCACACGCCTCGCTCCCCCACTCCTCGATCCCCTTCTGGATCAGGGCAACAACCTCGGCGCCGGCGTCCCGCTACTTACCCCGTCGTCCCCCGTCGCCAGGCGCTCGTCGGACCCCGTCGGCACCGTCCCGTCGTCTCTCCCTCGCCCTTCCCCCTTGCTCAAGATCACGCCCGAAGGCCGCAGACGTCGCGGCCACCGCCGCCCCGCTTGGACCTCACCGGACGCCATCGCCGGACTGCCTCCCCCACGTCCTCTCCGTCGCCTAATCGTCTCCATCTTCCTCCTCAACGGCTCCAACCAGCCTCACCGCCCCTCGTCCCTGCAACGTGGGTGAGCCCCCGGGCTCCGGCCTTGCTCCTTCTCTGCTTCTGCTGTGACTATCGCCGCGTGCCGTCGCTGTGGTGTCCTTCCCCCGTCGTGGCTCGCACCGCCAGCGCCCGCTACGCACCTGCCATGGCCGCTCGGCTCCCCCCTCCCGCTCCGGCTGCACCACTTCGCACGAGCCCGTGCCCCGGCCAAGCCACCTGCACTTCCCGACCGTGGTCCGCGCGCGCCACAACCGCGCCGGCCGCGTCGTCACTCCCCCTGGCTCGCATCGCCACCGTATCTCCCGCGCACGCCCATGCCCTATTGTTCCCGCTCACACCACCACACCTCGCCGTGCCGCCCCACTCCGGCCACTGTCGCCGGCGCCGGGCCATGCACCGGCCCCCTTCACCCGCAGGCCGCAGCGCCCTGTCGGGCGGGCTGGCGCCCGTCGCCCGGTTCCGCTCGACGCCCGAGAACCGCCACCCGCGACCCGTTAAGGCCCCTGGCCGAATGACAAGTGGGACCCGCCCCAGAAAATGATAAAAAAGTAATAATAAAAAGAATTAAAATTAATTAATTAATTAAGTTGTTTAATTAACTTAACTTTAGTTAACCTGCTAGTTAACTAATTAAACTATAATTAGGTAAATCAGAGAATGACAGGGGGCCCCACCCCTGTTGACCAGTCAAGATTTGACCGGTCAACTGGGTCCCCCTTGGCCCACCTGTCAGCCTCTGGGTACACACTGTGTACCCAGGGCTGGGTACTTGTAGCATTTCAGCTTCTATTTTGAATTAAAATAAATTCAAAAAATGATTAAAACTTTGAAAATTAATAATAAATAATCCGTAACTCGGATGAAAATACCTTGTACATGAAAGTTGCTCAGAACGACGAGACAAATCCGGATACGCAGCCCGTTCGTCCGCCACACATCCCTAGCATAGCAAACACGCAACTTTCCCCTCCGGTTCATCTGTCTGAAAACGTGAAACACCGGGGATACTTTCCTGGATGTTTTCCCACTTCGTGGGTATCACCTACTACTGCATTAGGTCACCTCTAGCACCGCGTATTGCCATGCTATGCTTTGTGATACTTTGATTGCACTGCTATTTATTGTGTTCCCCCTCCGTTACTTCTTTCCGGTAGACCCTGAGGCTGCCGACGACCCCCAGTTCGACTACGTGTTGACGACCCCTCCTTGCCAGAGCAACCAGGCAAGCCCCCCCTTTGATCACCAGATATCGCCTATTCTTCTCTATACCGCTTGCATTAGAGTAGTGTAGCATGTTACTGTTCGGTTAATCCTATTCCGTTGCATAGCCTGTCATTGTTGCTACAGTCATTGATACCTCACCCGCAATCCTAATTGCTTAGTATAGGATGCTAGTTTATCATCATTGGCCCTACATTCTTGTTAGTCTGCCTTGCTATACTATCGGGCCGTGATCACTCGGGAGGTGATCACGGGTATATACTTTACATATATACATACTATACAGATGGTGACTAAAGTCGGGTTGGCTCGTTGAGTACCCGCAAGTGATTCGGATAAGGGGGCTGAAAATACAGGTGGCTCCATCCCGGTAGAGGTGAGCCTGGGTTCCAGACGGCCCCCGACTGTTACTATGTGGCAGAGCGACAGGGTAGGTTGAGACCACCTAGGAGAGAGGTGGGCTTGGCCCTGGTTGGCGTTCGCGGTTGCTTCATAATAACACGCTTAACAAGATCTTTGTATTTTATCTGAGTCTGGCCACTGGCCTATACGCACTAACCAACTACGCGGGAACAATTATGGGCACTCGACGTCGTGGTATCAGTCGAAGCCTTCTAGACGTCAGCGACTGAGCGGCGCGCGCCGGATTGGACTGGAACGCCTGCTCTTGTATTAGGAAGGCTAGGTCTGCTTCCGGCCGCCCACGCAACGTGCAGGTGTGCAATGGGCGATGTGCCCAGACCCCTGCGCCATAGGAGTTAGACCGGCGTGCTGACCTCTCTGTTAGGCCTAGGTGGGGCTGCGACGTGTTGATATTCCAAGGCCGGGCATGATCCAGGAAAGTGTGTCCGGCCAAAGGGGATCGAGCGTGTTGGGTTATGTGGTGCACCCCTGCAGGGAAGTTTATCTATTCGAATAGTCGTGTCCCTCGGTAAAAGGACGACCCGGAGTTGTACCTTGACCTTATGATAACTAGAACCGGATACTTAATAAAACCCACCCTTCCAAGTGCGAGATACAACCCGGTGATCGCTTTTTCACAGGGCGACGAGGGGAGGATCGCCGGGTAGGATTATGCTATGCGATGCTACTTGGAGGACTTCAATCTACTCTCTTCTACATGCTGCAAGACGAAGGCTGCCAAAAGCGTAGTCTTCGATAGGACTAGCTATCCCCCTCTTATTCTGGCATTCTGCAGTTCAGTCCATCGATATGACCTCTTTACACAAATACCCATGCATATGTAGTGTAGATCCTTGCTTGCGAGCACTTTTGATGAGTACTCACGGTTGCTTTTCTCCCTGTTTTCCCCCTTTCCCTTCTACCTGGTTGTCGCAACCAGATGCCGGAGCCCAGGAGCCAGACGCCACTATCGACGATGACCCCTACTACACTAGAGGTGCCTACTACTGCGTGCAGGACACTGACGATGACCAGGAGTAGTTAGGAGGATCTCAGGCAGGAGGCCTGCGCCTCTTTCGATCTGTATCCCAGTTTGTGCTAGCCATCTTATGGCAACTTGTTTAACTTATGTCTGTACTCAGATATTGTTGCTTCCGCTGACTCGTTTATGATCGAGCACTTGTATTCGAGCCCTCGAGGCCCCTGGCTTGTATTATGATGCTTGTATGACTTATTTTACTTTTAGAGTTGTGTTGTGATATCTTCCCGTGAGTCCCTGATCTTGATCGTACACATTTGCGTTCATGATTAGTGTACGATTGAATCGGGGGCGTCACAAGTTGGTATCAGAGCCGACTGCCTTTAGGAATCCCCCTATCAAACTCCTTGGCCAAAGTTGAGTCTAGTCATTGAAAAAGTTTTTACTAACTTGGCTGTGCGGCTTACGGGCCCACGTCGCCATTGGGTGGTATTAGGATCTTTTACTCCTCGTCTATACTCTGGGACTCTGATCTCTCTTCTATTCGTGTTTAATGAATTTATTAAAATCTAACTTTAGGTTCTCGAAAATACTTTCTCCCGGAGAGCCCCTTCAGTCTAGATGATCGCCGGCTGCACCAGAAGATTTCGAAGATACTCTCTGATATTCTCTCGAGACCTTGTGCCTGTTGCTTTTGCAATTCCCTACCACCGAAATATCCCTATGGATAAATACTTACACCTGCCGTGCTTACTTTTATTCCCAGTCGATCTTGTTATTACAAGATACCACGAGAATACTTTGTGCCTACTGCCTTGCAGTTCTTTGCCACCTGAATACCCCCACGAATAATTTCTCGCACTTATCGAGTATCCGCTCATCCCCAGCTGATTCAAGTAATTCAAAAACGTCTTTGAAATACTATTTGGACTTCCGAAAATCCTGAGCAACCTATTGCTCTTGAAATTCTTGCTTGCTTGCATTATGGTTAATCCCATAAGTCTCGTAATCTTACTGTCATCCCTTATCATTATCATTTGAGTCTGTTGATTCAAAATATTGCGAATGCTCACAATCCTCAATCAGATCTTAGAATTCTTCCTTCTGGCTCAGACGTCATTTTAAACATGAGCTGGTTATCGACCAATCAAATTGCCGTCGATTGCACCCCTAAGTCTATTCGACTTATCCATTCTTAATAAGATCATTGGCTTCTGATCCCTTGATTTTAAAATCATAATTTGTTTGCATTTGAGCTCTGAATTAGTCAGTTGTTTCTATAATCCGGTATCTTTGCATTCTTTTCATTCTGATTACCGATACTCACGTCAGGTTCCTTGTGGTCCGCGAGACCAATTGCTTGGTTATTATCTGATGGCGTCCTTCATATCCAATAACCTTGAGAGCTTCTCCCCTGATACATAATGCCTTTGGTAAATTGTGTCTTCTGCCTTTGGCAAGTTATATCCTATGCCTTTGTCAACCATGATCTGCTTCAAGCATGTGTTAATTGATCCTACAGTTCATGGTATATGTTCTAAGATGCCCTGATGGGATGAACCTATGCTTTCCTTAACCTGTGTGGACCCGAAAGTTTTCACGGGTCATACTTTGCTAATTCACAAGGTAGGTTTTCACACTCAAATCAGTTTTAATAGAGCAGTGAATGAATGGTCATGCATTGGAGAAGTGGGAGTCGACCTTGAACCTCGTGTTCATGCCCATGGACACGATGTAGATCTTATCATTAAAGCTTCTCTTAAATTAATTATTCCTTTGGTATAAGTTCATCGTATATCTGGGATCTGGCCTTTTGCAATCGTGGTTCCGACCATGTTCTCCTTTAAATAACATTTCTTGTGCAAGTTTTAGCACTTGTCTTCCGCAGAGCAATACCCAAGTCCAACCTCTACTTTGATCTGTCATCGAGTATTACCCCCTGGTATCTCGAGATTATCATGGAACTTCAAAACTTCTTATGAGCTCTTCATCAAGTAATACATTGTCAATGATTCCAATTTTTCACGGGCTCTGAGTTATTAAACACCCAAAGACACCGATAACTGAACCGAGTCCGCACTATGGTTCAACAACTCTTAGTAATCTTCTTTACGTACGAGTTTGTACCCGATCACGCCATTCCTAGCCTATTTGGCTATATCATTGTCGTGATGATTTTAACTGTGCTACCTGGTCCTTATTCCCAGAGCACCATTTTCGATGATGAGCTAAGCTTACGTCGATTTTCCTCGACATATCATTTCGCCTTGAACAGCAAGCTTGATTTCGAGTTTGTGTCGTACTCGTGGTTCCAATAACCTTTCACTTCATCATTCCTTTTACTTGATGTCATCGCCGATCGATTACATCTTCATGAAATCTCTCAACAAATGTGTCATGATCATCATCATCAACCCGAGCTCTTCCAGGATAACAATTGAATTCATGATGAGAAAGACCATCCTTGCCCTCGATGATTAGTGTTATCATCGACCACTCTACTGCCTTCCCTCCAACACAAACTTGTTCGTATTTTGTGTTATACCTTTGAGTTCCTTGCTATCCAGCATTTGTTCTTCTTTACCTTGGAGTATTACCATCTTTTATGTCAAGGATGTTGTGAGGACTGCTCCACCTCTTAAGGAATTCTTGGTATTGTGATACTTCTCACCCTCACCATTCTTTCTTGGTCCCCGTGTTGATTCTAATCGGGATACCAACACGTGAACCATGCTGCTTGGATTCTGTACTTCTAGCAACCCTATTGCTTTGAAGTTAATGGTCGACATTTCATTCTTAGACCATTGGTTATCGAATCACCATTGTAACATTGATCCTGCTACCTAAGCCCATATTTTGGGTGCACCTTTCAACCAGTGATTAATTGTGTATGTTTCCCTCGAGCATACATCATTATATCATTTGATCTGTTAAATGTTATCTCCTTGTTCACATAATTGTGGAGATCCATCTTTTGGAAATCTCGATGAATTGTCGCTGAGACCATCAGCCACCCCCTTATCCTCTCTTTGATTTAATGATGAACTCTTGTTTTGGAACTCGCTTCCATGGTTCAATTCTCGAGAATCTTACAATGTCATCTCGACAATTTGTGTTGCACCTTTTCTTCTCAGACATCCTGAGTCTGAGGTATCCTGACACCAATCAGATCTAAATCTCGGTCAGATATGATGGTTGGAACATATTTCCAGGAGTTATAACATCTTTACATGACCCGGCAAGGTGGTGACTTTGCTTAGCACCCCTGGCCTGAGGACCTATTGTTATAGTTTTCTTTTTCACAAGGTTAGCCATTCTTCCATGAGGAAATTGTAAGGCTTATTTTATAAGTTGCTCTTGATGGATCATTTGTGTATCCAAAGTCCGGCCCTTGATTGAAACACCATATCATCGCTACCTCGAAGCATGACTATGGTACCCCGCTCATCAACAAGAACTTTGGAGGCGCGATGCTAAATGTTTCTTGGTCAGTTATCCAAAGACCTTTGTATGGGTAACATCTTGATTAATCCTTGCCTCTTTGTCTGAATGGTTGAGTACTTACTCTCCCACCCTGTATGCCATGCTCTGCTTGTACATGGGAAGGATATACTCCTAATAATTGTGTGTAATCATTTTCCTTTCCATTCTTTTGTTTAACCTTTCCTGAATCTGACTTAACTAAGCAGAGGTAATTCTGTAAGATCCTATTACTATTGTTGATGACATTCCGGTAACCACTTATGGGTGATAACTTTGCCAATTGGTTTGCCTCGTTCAACAAGTAGGAAAATTGCTCTCTTTGTTCCCCGTTCTTGGTACCGACATTGTTGCCGGCATAGCTGACAAGCTATTCACTAACATGCCTCCATGTCGCGGCTGTGCAATATGTCACCACCCTTCCTACTTTCAACCCACATGGTGGGACCATAACCCACAGGTCCACTAGATCGAAACCTGACTCTTCTTTACAACCCAGATTCTAATGTATCCTTTGCACCTCGCTTCGTATGTGATTCACGAGCTAAATGCTATACCATTATTCATCCTGGAATCAAACACCGTGTTATTCTTGTTGTTCAAAACCCTCATTTCAGCTTTTGTCTAGACATCGAATGGTTGCCTACCCGTTTGAAACTTTGGTACCATCGTATCTTGCACTCAACGAATTCACTGAAATCCAACTTGTGGGGTACCTTATGTATTTCCCATTGAGTTCACCGTCAGATGCCCAACTTTGTGGAGATGCATTCTTCCAGAGTTTTTCCCCTTGGCCGCGTTCGTAGGACGTTGGACATACCGAGGAAAGGATGACAACTTGATCATGGTGACTTGAAGGAGGGAAATGAAGACATCAACGAAAAGGATCAACCTCTTCGAACGGGCAGCCAAGACCGAGAAGGCTCGTTAGATTTTCACTACCAGCACTTTTCCCCCCTTACTCCACAGCTTAAATCTCGGGATGAGATTTCTTGTGGTGGAGGAGACTTGTGACGCCCGGGTAATCAAGCTATAGTAACCCTCTGGTAATGATGCCACGTCATCTCAGTTACTGTTTCTAATGTCGCGTTAGTTCAAAACCGATTCAAATCCAAATTCAAAATCAAACAAATAATAAAAGTTTTCCAATCTTAAAACTAAAATGTTCGGAGAGAGCCAAATAATGAATAAGTAATAATGGTGGAGAAACCAACCTCTTTGAAAGTGTTTGATTGTCCTAAAGTAAATAAAATAGTGGCAAAACAATTAATCAAATGCTTTTTACAATTAATAAATTATTAAACTATTCTATCTAGTTGCCCAAACTTATGTGGCCGTAGTATAATTATTTAGACTAAATTAGGGACTACTTTTATAAGTCATAAATCTAAAATAAAAGTGAAACTAAAAGTAACAGAAAAGAAATAATGAAAAAAATAACAAAAGAAAAAAAACAAGAAAAAGGGAGCCCCCCCACTGGGTCAACCGGCCCAGCTAGTCAGCCAGCCGGCCAGCCCACTACCCCCTGGCCTATATCCCCTTAACCCCACTAAACCGAAACCCTAAACCCCACTCGTTCCACTCCCTCCCCCGATTCCCCTGGATCGGGATCGATCCCCCCACTCTCCCAACACGCCTCGCTCCCCCACTCCTCGATCCCCTTCTGGATCGAGGCAACAACATCGGCGCCGGTGTCCCGCTGCTTACCCCGCCGTCCCCCGTCGCCAGGCGCTCGTCGGACCCCGTCGGCACCGTCCCGTCATCTCTCCCTCGCCCTTCCCCCTTGATCAAGATCACGCCCAAAGGCCGCAGATGTAGCGGCCACCGCCGCCTCGCTTGGACCTCGCTGGACGCCATCGCCGGACTGCCTCCCTGTCGTCCTCTCCGTCGCCTACTCGTCCCCGTCTTCCTCCTCAACAGCTCCAACGAGCCTCGCCGCCCCTCATCCCTGCAACGTGGGTAAGCCCCTGGGCTTTGGCCTCGCTCCTTCTCTGCTTCTGCTGCGGCTATCGCCGCGCGCCGTTGCTGTCGTGTCCTTCCCCCGCCGTGGCTCGCACCGCCAGCACCCGCTACGCACCTGCCATGGCCGCCCGGCTCCCCCCTCTCGCTCTGGCTGCGCTACTTCGCATGAGGCCGTGCCCCGGCCAAACCACCTGCACCTCCTGACTGTGGTCCACGCGCACCACAATTGCGCCGGCCGCGTGGTCGCTCCCCCTGGCTCGCATCGCCACCGTATCTCCTGCGCACGCCCACGCCCTACTGTTCCCGCTCACACCACCACACCTCGTCGTGCCGCCCCGCTCCGGCCACTGTCGCCTGTGCCAGGCCATGTGCCAGCCCCCTTCACCCGCTGGCCGCAGCGCCTTGTCGGACGGGCTGGCGCCCGTCGCCCGGTTCCGCTCGACGCTCGAGAACCGCCACCAGCGACCTGTTAAGGCCCCTGGCCGAATGACAAGTGGGACCCGCCCCAGAAAACGATCAAAAAAAGTAATAATAAAAAGAATTAAAATTAATTAATTAATTAAGTTTTTTAATTAACTTAACTTTAGTTAACCTGCTAGTTAACTAATTAAACTATAATTAGGTAAATCAGAGAATGACAGGTGGCCCCACCCCTATTGACCAGTCAAGCTTTGACCGGTCAACTGGGTCCCCCTTGGCCCACCTGTCAGCCTCTGGGTACACATCTGTGTACCCAGGGTTGGGTACTTGTAGCATTTTTGCTTCTATTTCGAATTAAAATAAATTCAGAAAATGATTAAAACTTTGAAAATTAATAATAAATAATCCGTAACTCGGATGAAAATACTTTGTACATGAAAGTTGCCCAGAACAACGAGACGGATCCGGATATGCAGCCCATTCGTCTGCCACACATCCCTAGCATAGCAAACACACAACTTTCCCCTCCGGTTCATCTGCCTAAAAACGTGAAACACCGGGGATACTTTCCCGGATGTTTTCCCACTTCGCGGGTATCACCTACTACTGCGTCAGGTCACCTCTAGCACCGCATATTGCCATGCTATGCTTTGTGATACTTTGATTGCTCTGTTATTTATTGTGTTCCCCCTCCGGTACTTCTTTCCGGTAGACCCCGAGGCTGCCGACGACCCCCAGTTCGACTACGGTGTTGACGACCCCTCCTTGCCAGAGCAACCAAGCAAGCCTCCCCTTTGATCACCGGATATCGCCTATTCTTCTCTATACTGCTTGCATTAGAGTAGTGTAGCATGTTACTGTTCGGTTACTCCTATTCTGTTGCATAGCCTGTCATTGTTGCTACAGTCATTGATACCTTACCCGCAATCCTAATTGCTTAGTATAGGATGCTAGTTTATCATCATTGGCCCTACATTCTTGTCAGTCTGCCTTGCTATACTATCGGGCCGTGATCACTCAGGAGGTGATCACGGGTATATACTATACATATATACATACTATACACATGGTGATTAAAGTCGGGTTGGCTCGTTGAGTACCCGCAAGTGATTCGAATAAGGGGGCTGAAAGGACGGGTGGCTCCATCCCGGTAGAGGTGGGCCTGGGTTCCCGACGGCCCCCGACTATTACTATGTGCCAGAGCGACAGGGTAGGTTGAGACCACCTAGGAGAGAGGTGGGCCTGGCCCTGGTCGGCGTTCGTGGTTGCTTCATAATAACACGCTTAAGGAGATCTTGGTATTTGATCTGAGTCTGGCCACTGACCTATATGCACTAACCAACTACGCGGGAACAATTATGGGCACTCGACGTCGTGGTATCAGCCGAAGCCTTCTAGATGTCAGCGACTTAGCGGCGCGCGTCGGATTGGACTGGAATGCCTGCTCTTGTATTAGGAAGGCTAGGTCTGCTTCCGGCCACCCACGCAACATGCAGGTGTGCAATGGCGATGGGCCCAGACTCCTACGCCATAGGAGTTAGACCGGCGTGCTGACTTCTCTGTTAGGCCTAGGTGGGGCTGCGACGTGTTGATCTTCCAAGGTCGGGCATGACCCAGGAAAGTGTGTGCGGCAAAAGGGGATCGAGCGTGTTGGGTTATGTGGTGCACCCCTAAAGGAAAGTTTATCTATTCGAATAGCCGTGTCCCTCGGTAAAAGGACGACCCGGAGTTGTACCTTGACCTTATGATAACTAGAACCAGATACTTAATAAAACCCACCCTTCCAAGTGCCAGATACAACCCGGTGATCGCTTTTCCACAGGGCGACGAGGGGAGGATCGCCGGGTAGGATTATGCTATGCGATGCTACTTGGAGGACTTCAATCTACTCTCTTCTACATGCTGCAAGACGGAGGCTGCCAGAAGCGTAGTCTTCGATAGGACTAGCTATCCCCCTCTTATTCTGGCATTCTGCAGTTCAGTCCATCAATATTGCCTCTTTACACAAATACCCATGCATATGTAGTGTAGATCCTTGCTTGCGAGTACTTTGGATGAGTACTCACGGTTGCTTTTCTCCCTATTTTCCCCTTTCCCTTCTACCTAGTTGTCGCAACCAGATGCCGGAGCTTAGGAGCCAGACGCCACTGTCGGCGATGACCCCTACTACACTAGAGATGCCTACTACTGCGTGCAGGACGCTGACGACGACCAGGAGTAGTTAGGAGGATCCCACGCAGGAGGCCTGCGCCTCTTTCGATCTGTATCCCAGTTTGTGCTAGCCATCTTATGGCAACTTGTTTAACTTATGTCTGTACTCAGATATTGTTGCTTCCGCTGACTCGTTTATGATCGAGCACTTGTATTCGAGCCCTCGAGGCCCCTGGCTTGTATTATGATGCTTGTATGACTTATTTTACTTTTAGAGTTGTGTTGTGATATCTTCCCGTGAGTCCCTGATCTTGATCGTACACATTTGCGTGCATGATTAGTGTAAGATTGAATCGGGAGCGTCACAGCAAGGGAGAGGATAATCAAACTTCTCGTTGATGTACGAGTTGACGCAACACATCAAAGCACTGCACTTGATATATTTCAATAATCTTCGTTTACCGATGCATTAATTACAATGCATGCATGCATGCATGCCGTGACTCTCCTTTTGATACTTGCATGTGTTGATTTAATGCACCTTGAAGTAGTATAAAATATGTGACGGTAAAGCTTTGTAATGCCCCGGCCCAAGTCGAGAGATGGTTGTGCACGAGGAGGGCGAGATCATGCAGACCGAACAGGACCCGACGATGGAGCTCTCTAAGGTCTCGATGGACCTCACCCTGATCCACTGCCCCTTGTGCCTCCGCCCCTTGATTCCTCTAGTGTATGAGGTTCGAATACACCTCGTCCATTCGGCTGATTGAGCAAGGTGCAGGTTTCTTGATTGATGTGTTGTTCGATTGATTTCTGCAGTGCAAGGGAGGGCACCTGGCCTGCGCGGACTGCCGCGTCGAGCGCCCCGGGAACCAGCGGCAGTGCTAGAAGTGCGAGCGCGGTGGTGGCTTCAACATGCGGAACACGGTGGTGGACTCCGTCCTTTCGTCGGTGAGGGTGGAGTGCCCGCACGAAGGCTGTGGGCTCTACGTCACTTACCACAAGCTTGCCGATCACCAGAGCGTGCGTCCGCTCGCACCGTGCAAATGCCCCATGCCCATCTGCGGCTACGAAGGCCCGCCGCCGACGCTCTACCACCACATCAGCACCGCGCATCCCATGCCTGTACACAGGATCCAGTACAGCAAGGTGCTCCAGCTGCAAGTGCCACTGTCGGAGCCACGACTCTTGCTGTTTGCGGAGGAGGACGGCCGCGCGTTTTTCTTGGTCGGCGGCGTGCTCGACATCGGCGCGCCTATCACCGTGTCGGCCGTCTGCATCAGAGCTGGGGCGTCCCCACTGCCGCACTACATGGCCAAGCTGTGGGTGAACGGCCCGCCGGGGGAGTCAAAGGCACGACCGCCGCCGTCAAGGTGGGAATGGAGGTGACAAGCAGCAAGGATCCCGGCGATGTCGACGTGCAGGAGCTGACCTTCTTCATAGTTCCGCCCAAGCTGCTGCCGGGGCTAAGCTGGTGTCCCTCCACATTCAGATTGACAAGCTCACGTCCTAAATGTTTCTACAGTGCCTTCTGTTTATCTTAGTAATATGCTAATATAGGGATTACCTCAGTCTACTTTAGCTTAAGAAATGGTGGGTTTTGGTGGCAATGCAGCAATTACTTCGACATCAGATCAGTAATTTCCAACAGTCGAACGGATATTTTGTGTCTGTTGGAAATAAAGTTCCTTTGGGTAAGAAGTACTACTTGTCATCAAAATGGATAAAAGGAGATGCATGTAGACGTATTTTAGTTCTAGATACGTCCCTTTTTATCCATTTTGATGACAAGCACTCCCTCCGTTCCACAATACATGCCTTCCATTTGTCAAAATATAGATGTATCTAGACATGTTTTAGTATATAGGTACATCCATGATAGAGCCAATCGGATGGTTGAGAACACTACAATTCGTAGCTACAGATGCGTGTGTGACTCCCAGATGCAGAGGCCGGGGGTCATCATCCTCCTTTTCGAGAAAAAACAGACGCATGTGTGAGAGGACGAATGCGTCCGTGCACCTCTTCTCTTCCTATATAATGTACTAAACTCAGAGTACAAGTTTTTGTGGGTGGCACGATGGTGCGTGCGAGAAGTCCCGAGAGATAGGTTTAATGCGTCTGAAAAAAAGACTAGCCTAGAGCTCGCCACGCGGCTATTCCTGTCGAACGCCCCATAACCGCAAGATATGTATACGACAGTGCCAGTTATTGCACGTACACAACAATACTCCCTCCTTTCCGGTTTATAGGGCTTAATTCAAAAATCTCACCAACCAAGATGGTGAGCGGTGGAATATTTTTTGTAGTTTGCAAAAGCACCTAATTAATGCTCTTGTTTTTCTCAAAAAATTATGTTTATTGATGCATTAATTGCAATGCATGCATGCATAAAGTACATGCATTGGTCAATTTTCTCTTAATACTTGCATGCAATGATTTAACGCACCTTGGAATCTGAACATGTGATGGGGAACAACCAAATTGAGCCTTATAAAATGGAAAAATTAAAATTTTGAGATAAGCCCTATAAACCGGAAAGGAGGGACTAGAAAAAGAACTACTCCATCCGGGAATAGTGCCACACTTCGAAACTAGAACCGTCAATAAATTTTGAGCTTGCGTCTCGTCACATTCCAAATTACTCCACACTATATTGAATTGCAAACCTGTTCACACCAATCACAACCTAAATGGTTTCCCACTCAGGAGCGCATTAGTACCATGCTATATTGAATTGCAAACCTGTTCACACTGATCACAACCTAAACGGTTTCCCACTTAGGAGTGTATTAGTACTCGGTTATAAATACTAGTATGCCAAGATGACTGCACATTCCTCCTCAACTCCTCATCCACAAAAACAAACAAGTCATTCAGCATCCTTCCCTTGTGTCTGCCATGGCCAGTGTGAGTTCTGGGTTGAGAGATTGCCACCAGGGAGAGGCGAGCATGGAAGCGGAAGCACGAGAGATGTCCCGCCTCACTGCGAGAGCAGCCGACATGTCCCGCCGCGCGGAAGTAGCAGCACAGAGGTCCCGCTGCACCGCTGAAGCAGCACAGAGGTCCCGCCGCGTTGACGATGCAGCAGACTGGTCCGGCCGCGCCGTGGAAGCAGCAGAGATGTCCCGCCGCGCTACGAATGCAGTAGAGATGTCCCGCCGTGCCGCGGCGGCCTGGGAAAATTTCTCGCGGGCAGGCGACGACTGTTACAGGCGCATGCATGTGGTCGTCCATAGCCAGATGGATCAGATCTTCGGCTGGGCGAGATTGCAGGACAACATGAAAGCCTCGTTTGAACAGGCTACCGGCGTCATCCGACAACTAAGGGAGGGCAATGAGAGGCTCCGGGCCGAGCGCGACCTGCTGAGGGAGAAGATCGTCCGAAGTGCAGACCAACAGGAGAGGACCAGTGCCTTGTTGAAGAGGACCGGTGTCATCATCAAGAAACTTATGGACGAGAATGACATGCTCCGTAATGAGCTCCAAAGGTTGTTGGAGGAATCCGTGGAAGTTCTCAAGCAGCGTCTTGAGGACACGAAAGAGCTCATCGCCACTCGCTGCGGAGACTAGTTCCCGTGGCCTGCAGCAACGCATCAAGAAAGTAGAGATCAGCAAGCCAGATCCTTGTCTTCCTTCTTCTTTTGCCCTTGTGTATTTCGGGCGTAGCCGCATGTGGCTTTTTTAATTATCTTTCTAATTATGTAAGACAATTAATCGTCCTTATATATTCATCAGTCTTGCTATAAGTCACAGTAGATGCTATATAGGTCCGTCGGATCTTACATCAAGATCTGTGCTTTTAGATTTTCTTTTTTCTTTCTTAAATCTCAATCGAGTGAGACATAGCCACGCCTTTAAACAGAGGCTTGGGCTCCATTAATGGAGACCTTGGGAGAGAGGTGGACGGCATATGGAGGTCAAAGGGCTCTCCTCCCGATAAGCACGCGCAGGGGTCTGATCGCACGCCTCTCATACTCAAATAGCTACCCTACACGGTGCCTCCTAGCTAATAAAAAATGGGGACGCGTGGCGGCACGTAAATGGTACTAGTAAGTAGAACGCCCACGGTTTGAATAATACTTGTGTTTCCGATTGTAACGTGACAGCACTTGTTCCAAAATGACTTTGTTGATTGTTATTGTGTGCGTCTTAGCAAATCGGACTGCAAAATAACCACAGCATGTTGGTGCCATGTCATGGCACCAAGCCAAGTTTCATTATTTTCATGCGTGTTTTGGATTTACAGGAATTAAAAAACTAAGTTTCTCAATGTTTCCAACCCAGCCACGACGCCCAGAATTTTGAATTTCATTCCCATTTCTTGAATGGAACCTAGAAATTTACCCGAGGACACACATGTGATTTTTCAACCAACTTTGGTGCACTGGAACATGTGCTTGTATTTCAAATTTGAATTATGCACACAAAGGTGACACGTTCCCTCCCAGAACCACGAGCCTTCTTGGGAGAAGCTCCGATTTGCAAGAAGCTTATACCAAAATTTGTTCCTATTCAGCCAATTTTTTTTACCACGGCATGGTACTACCATGACATGACACCATGCCAAGTTTCATGATTTTAAAACCAAGTTTCTCAATGTTCTCGACCGAGCCACAATGCCCAGATGTTTGAATTTTATTCTCATTTTTTGCATGGGACCTAGAAATTCACCCGAGGACACAAATGTGATTTTTCAACCAACTTTGGTGCACGGGAGCATGTGCTTGTAGTTCAAATTTGAATTATGCACATTAAATGACCAAAAACTCAATTAATGTGTAAATAAGGCCAAACGAAGATGGAATAATTCCAAAATTTAACAGGGCACTCATGTAGTTCTATGTTGCCTTTGTAAATAAACTCAAGGGGGACAGCGTATAACGTTTCGCACTCAAAGGTGGCATGTTCCCTCTCAGAACCATGAGCCTTCTTGAGAGAAGATTCGGTTTGCAAGAAGCTTATACCAAAATCTGTTCCTATTCACCAATTTTTTTACCACAGCATGGTAGTACCATGACATGACACCAATGCCAAGTTTCATGATTGTCAGACGTGTTTTGGATTTACAAGAATTTTAAAACCAAGTTTCTCAATGTTCTCGGTCGATCCACGATGCCCAGATGTTTTAATTTTATTCTCATTTCTTGCATGGGACCTAGAAATTCACCCGAGGACCCAAATGTGATTTTTCAACCAACTTTGGTGCACGAGAGCATATGCTTGTAGTTCGAATTTGACTTATGCACATTAAATGACCAGAAACTCAATTAATGTATAAAAACGACAAACAAACCCGGAATAATTCCAAAATTTAACAGGCACTAATGTAGTTCTATGTTGCCTTTGTTAAGAAACTCAAGGGGGGGGGCAACGTATATCGTTTCACACTCAAAGGTGGCACATTCCCTCTTAGAACCACGAGCTTCCAAATCGGCCAATTTTTTTACCACAACATGTTAGTGCCATGACATGACACCATGCCAAGTTTCATGATTTCTAGGCGAGTTTTGGATTTACATGAATTTAAAATCTAAGTTTCTCGATGTTCTCGGCCGAGTCATGACGCCCAGATGTTTGAGTTTCATTCTCATTTCTTCTATGTGACCTAGAAATTCAACCAAGGACACACATGTGATTTTTCAACCCACTTTGGTGCACCGGAGCATGTGCATGCAATTCATATTTAGATTATGCACATTAAAAGTCCAGAAACTCAATTAATGTATAAAAAGGCCAAATGAACCCAAAAAAATTCCAAAATTTAACAGGGCACTCATATAGTTCTATGTTGCCTTTGTAAAGAAAATCAGGGGGGAGGCAGCGTATATCGTTTCGCACACAAAGGTGACACGTTCCCTCTCGGAACCACGAGGCTTGTTGAGAGAATCTCCAGTTTTGCAAGAAGCTTATACCAAAACTTGTCCCAATTCAGCCAAAAATTATACATATGAAAACAGGGTTTAGATTATCCCAAACATCTCGCTACCTAGACCAATAATGTACTATGATTTGAATTCAACATAAAATGGATACAAATATTTGAATTGGAGAGCTATGGTACATGTAGTTCATAGTGAAATATGATTACTGCTATATGCATGTTTTTTGTTATCAAGATAATATTTAAATTATTGTATAACTTGACAATAGTCGTATTCAAATAAGGAAAATTGATTCAAATTTAGTCCATATGGTAGATGACAATATATATGTTCACATGGTGGAGTAAAATGTTTATATATGATGGAAGATCAAAATGTACGACTACATCAATTATAAACCGCAAGGTCACCTAACGATATATTCGAATTCAACATAACATGGATTCAAAAATTGAAACTCAAGATCCTCACAGCTGTAATCATATAAAAAGGGACATTACTCTTTCTTTGGTGGGAATTGATTTGTTTTTTGTTGTTGTTGAGGGAAGTGCGAATCAATTTGGTACTGTGTAGTGTAATCTTGTTCTCCCGATTTTTTTACATTTTTCTTGTAGTTTTTTCAATGGCATCTATAGCAATATAGTAAAAGGGGACATGACTCTCTTGTGTCTTGTATGAATTGTTTTTTTACATGTTAAATTTGTTCTGCCGAACAAGGAATCCGCACCTTGTTATCCCGAAATTTTCAAGCTCGAGTATCTTTTGTCTCACCTGCTTTGAAACTCCCGCCTCTTCAAACCGCGCCGCGCCTTGTTATCCCGAAATTTGGACGCGCACGAGAACTCCCTCCTCATCCGAAATCGGTCCCACAACCCAGACAGGTGAAATCCCCCTTCTACCCCTCAGCCAGAAATGAAGCTCCACGTCGCGGTGTCAAAACCGGTGGGGGTACGCTGGTAACTTACCCTACATTTCGGATAAGCGCGTCCCTAAGCTTGGCTTCCCCCTCCCCCTTCGCCACCCCCCCCCATTCGTACACTAAGGCGGCCAAAACCTGCGAAACCCCATGATCCTCTATCGGCCTCTCGACCGCCGCCCAGCCAGAGACTCTTCCCCGACTACGTCGTCCACCGCAACAGCTCGCCGTCCATCATCCACCGCACCGGATGAGGATCCGTTGTCGATCTCATCGTCCCGTCGGATCAGCCACCCCGTCCTACACCTCCAAGGAGCTGCCTCGATGTTCGCCTCGTCTATCGCGCCACCTCAATCCCCACAGCGCCGTCTTGACCTGACCCACCGGAACCGCAACACCCTCACCAATTCCTCCGATGAAGCCGAGGCCAACTTGGCGCCACCAAGGAGGTTCTACACTCACCGCTGCATTTTATCTTTTATTCAATCTGACGGGGCTGCCAGTGCTCGATACCGAGTAGACATGGTGGGTCTCCATCGATGGTGCCGTCGCCGGCCACATCATCCACGACGTCTCTCCCCCATGTCGTTGCTTCCTCGGCGGCGACTTCCACAACGGCACTAGCTGCAGCTGCTCCGGCTCTCGCTCGCGTCGCGGCTCTGTTCTTGTTGTTGGTCACGCTGCTGCACTGCTCATGCTTTCGTTCATGCTGCTGCTCTGCTCTTGCTCTTGCTTGCGCTGCTGCTGCTGCTGCTGCACGACCTCCGACAGCTACAAGAGTTGCTGCTTCAGCACTCGCTCGCGGTGCTACTGCACGACTTGCTCTCTGCTAGTGCGTTCCCTACTCGAGCGTCTGCTGATTTAGATCACTGCTTCGTTGCTATTAGTGCTCGAACGCCCTAAACATCTATCACAATGCTCTGTTACTAGTTCAATCAGTTTCGACAGTAAAATTCAGTTTCGACTGTAAAGTTCATTTTCTTCAGTTAAGTTCAGAGTGAACAGTACTTACAGCATCTGTCGGAGCAGCCGTGGTGCGGCTGATGTGTTTTACATCTAGCACTTTTTGGTGATGTATTTTATATCATCTATTGCAGATGATATTAGGGTCCCACTTCAGATTAACGTTGTCTGTCTTGTCCTGCTTCAGCCTCGTCGCCGTACACCTTAGCGGAGCTGCTCCAACGACGAAACCGTCCATCACAGTGGAGCAGTACCCTTGGCACCGTTTCCAGAGGCCTTAGATCTTCTTCCCCGCCTCTGACAGTCACACCAGCATCATCACCATCCTCCACGTCCAACCCAATGATGCTGAGGTCCACAAGGCTATGCCAAAAGAGGTTGTATACTCGTCGCATCACTTTGTTACTCTGCATTCATGTCGATCCCTCAGGGATCCTTTGCTATGGAACTACTATTCATGCAAATCTGTTAGAAGGAGTGGAGCAAAGCAAAACTGGTGGATTTTTTTCCTTTGGTGTCTCTTTCAAAGAAAAAACGTAGGGATTTTATTCACTTGGACGTCCTTTTCAAATTAATATGCACGAAGAACAGAACTAATTGCATTACTGGCATAATAAGATTCTTATTTTTTTTCATTTTCACGTGGTTTGACTTTAATTTGACCACGTTTCTCCATTCCTGTGTTCTTCCAATTCATGTGAGCCAAACACCCAGGTTGACTGAAATCCTATGTTTCCAAATGCTCTGTTTTGCACGTGCATTTCTATCCTATTCCTGTGTTTTTCCTGTCCCTGTGTTTATAGAATCCTCCAATTCTAAGGAGCCCTTACAGATTTACTTCATTTTTAGATAGGCGTCAAAGAAAACTCTGTGTGCTATGTCCTGCTCCTGCCGTGCCGTCATCCACCCCACCTGAGGTGCACCATCGACAGAAGTGTTCACTACAGCAGAGATCCCCCCTGCAGACTTTCTTTCGCCGCCTCAGATCATCTTCCCCGTTACCGGCAGCCATGCCAACTGCATTACCATCATCGACTGAGTAGATGAACCTGAGGACTACACAGTTTCGGAAGAGAGGTCGTAGTCTTTCGTGTTTGCTTACGTTATACATCGGTTATTATTACCTGCTACTTTATCGTTCAAACTTGAGTTTTGAATTGCCCATGGGTCTCATATCAAGCCAGCAATGAATAGTATCTGTCTATTATCTGGTTCATCTGGGGTCTTCTATGTGGTTCGTGTTGGGTGGGCAACAAACAATAGATGATCCATTGTCTATCTTTTTAAACTGAAGCTATAATCCACCTGCTATCATTAGTTTTGGATCCATCCACTCGTTTGCTACCATCAGTCTTGATTTTTGCATGCACTCCTTAGGCCTTACAAAATCTAACTATTTTTTTTATTATGCATGTCAGATGTTGTACACAATCGTACTGAACATGTAGAGAAAACAAAAGACCGTTGCTTGGGAATATAATGTCATGCAGACGCCGCTCCATGGTGGGCGAAGTGCCCCCCCTCCTGCATTTCCAGATTGTATTCCAGAGGAAGATAACTGTTCAGATGGAGATTCAGAAGGAGCCGACCACGCCTGTTTACCACCTGAGGTGTTTGCTCTAACCTGGCATGCTGATGTTGGCGCATTGCATTGCTTACATTATACATCTTCTATATCATCAGCTTAGTTTAGATTTGCTTTGTGTGAATGCCACCTGTTTGGTTTCTATATCATACTCCCACCATTCCTAAATATTTATCTTTTTAGAGATTTCAACAAGTGACTACATACGGAACAAAATGAGTGAATCTACACTCTAAAATATGTCTATATACATCCGTATGTGGTAGTCCATTTGAAATCTCTAAAAATATGAATATTTAGGAACGGAGGGAGTATATGGGAATTATGCAATGCCATCTTCTTTAGCCAGTCATCATATACGTGAATCATGCAATGCCATCCTGTTTAGCCAGTCATCATATATGTGAACTGTATCGTGCCATATTTTCCCATAATGTATTCCATTTGTCAACAATGTTTATACATTCATCTACTCTTCCTGTGCATCAGCCATTTGAGTCGGTCATGGGAAAATCTAGAGTGAAAACAAGGTCTTCTGAGCAGTCAGTGCTACCTGTCGATGCAGATTTCTTGCTGGTTACAGATAGCTCCTCAGAGGACGATTTAGAGACAGATGACTAGTCGTATCCCCCCCCCCGAGGTGCATGCTCTAATTGGCTGGGTTATATTGCTCATATCATGCATATGGTGTCTTGCATTGTCATGCCATCTGCTTAGATTAGACATGCTTTGTGTGAATGCCTCCTGTTTGCTTTCTATATCAGATATGTGAATTATGCAATGCCATGTTTTTCAGCCAGTTATCATATATGTGAATTATGCACCGCCATGGAGCCAGGCATCATATATGTGAATTATCTCATGCCATCTTTTTTTCATTACGTATTCCATTTGTCGACAATCTGTGTATATTGAACTATTCTTCATGTGTATCAGCCATTTGAGCCGGTTATGGAAAAATCTAGAGTGAAAACAAGGTCTTCAAAGCAGGCAATGGTACCTGTTGAAGCATATATCTCGATGGTTATAGGGAGCTCCTCAGAGGAGGATTCAGAGACTGATGACTAGTCCTATATCCCACCTGAGGTGTATGCTCTAAGTTGCAATGTTTATATTTCTCATATGATGCATATGGTGTCTTGCATTGCTTAGTTTAGACATCATATGCACAATATTGAATTCCATCTGCTTAGTTTAGAGATCATACATGCGAGTGCCAGCTTCTTAGTATATGAATCAATTATGTCAATTCTATCATGTCATCATGTATACTTAGACAACATGTATGTGAATTATTTCATCCCAACCTATTTTAGAAAGACATCATATAGTTTTGTCATGTCATCCTGTTTAGGTACTCATCATATGTTGAATTATGCCATTATATCCCGTTAAGTTGTCCATCATATATCTGAAACTGTGTCATGCTATCCTGTTTAGTTAGGCATCATATATGTGAAATTGTGTCATGCTGTCATGTTTGGTTAGACAACATATATGTGAATTACCACATATGTCTATCATACAATGTCTGGATGTTCAATTTCTTTTCTTGTTTATCAGTCATTTGAATTGGAGGGGGTGATGGCAGTATCTAAGGGAGCAAAAACCCATTCTTCACAAAAGACAGTGCTACCCATGATGCAGATAGAACCATGGTTGTACTAGCCCACAAACTAGCCCACCACACATAATCGAGACTCTTCCAGATTGCACACTTACACCGTTGGGCAGAGAACCAGCTACAACCCATCTAACCGCAACCCCAGCAGATAGTAACCCACTTCTAGTTGACAAAGCACCATGTCCACCACAGAGTACCCCCACACAAGCAGTTTGTAAAGCTACTGCAGTGCCCAAAGCACGAAGACCACCACAGCTAACCCAAACTCCACATTTAAAGTAGAAGAGCAATTGTTCTCAGGTCAGATTCCGTAGCTATGGTCCATACTCCTTTGCTGTTGCATCACTGTATTTACTCATACCAACTACTTTCGAATTTGAAGGATCCAATTGAAACTCCAATGGCACAACAGGTATGTTTTAAACCTATTTCTTTAACTGGATTGTTGTTCTAACTTCTTGCTCTATGTTGATTTCAGTTTAAGTTGTATAAACAGTTATGTTCTCATGTGATGCACATTACAAGTGCTGCCAATGCTGTGTAGTTTATCACACTTATATTCTGTCTATGTTGTTGTGTCTTAAAAATATATGAGTTGAATTGTGTCTCTATCTTGATTAGGGAACATAAACTAGAATGATATGGATAATACAGTGACCTTAGTACATAGATATGTGTTTGTTTCATGCTGTTATCATGTCCACCTTACTACTGAACCGGTTTACCAAAATGAGTTTCGTATACTACAAGCTAAACCTGTGATGTGTCTGCTTGTTTCTCTTGTAGTATGCAAACAGAATATTGGAGAAGAGCACCCCACTATGCAATGGTAGAGAAAGTAATGCAAATAAGGTTCAAGATAGTGAGACAACCCTGTTGGTCTCCAAGAAAGGTGCTAAAAACGATCTTGTAGACAGTGAGAAAACCCCACAGTCATGCGTTGATGTAGTGTTCGAGTTACTGGCCAGTACCGCTGGCACAAGCTCTTCGAACTCGTTGCCTGAATCACCTCGGCTTCTTCAGTCTTAGCTACAAGATGAAAGGCATCAGTCAGTTGTGCTACGCCAAGAAGCCGAAGGACTGAGGAAGTCCCTACAGAATTCATATGCGTACTTTCTAGTGCAACAACAAGCACTGGAGGATTTAAGCCCCAAACAAGAGAAAGTTAATAAGCTTGCTAAGCATTGCTATGTCTTGAGCTTGCGTTGGTTTTCCTCGAAGAGGAGAGGGTGATGTAGCAAAGTGTAGCGCAAGTATTTCCCTCAGTTTTGAGAACCAAGGTATCAATCCAGTAGGAGGCTCCTCAAAAGTCCCACGCACCTACACAAGCAAACTGAGAACTCGCAACCAACGCAATAAAGGGGTTGTCAATCCCTTCACGGCCACCTGCGAAAGTGAGTTCTAATAAAGATAGTAAGATAAGATAAATATATTTTTGGTATTTTATAAGATAGATGTAGAAAGTAAAGATGCAAATAAAGATAGATTGAAAGCAAATATGATAATAGATAGACCCGGGGGCCATAGGTTTCACTAGAGGCTTCTCTCAAGATAGCATAAGTATTACGGTGGGTGAACAAATTACTGTCGAGCAATTGATAGAAAAGCGCATAGTTATGAGATTATCTAGGCATGATCATGTATATAGGCATCACATCCAAAACAAGTAGACCGACTCCTGCCTGCATCTACTACTATTACTCCACACATCGACCGCTATCCAGCATGCATCTAGAGTATTAAGTTCATAAGAACAGAGTAATGCATTAAGCAAGAAGACATGATGTAGAGGGATAAACTCATGCAATATGATATAAACCCCATCTTGTTATCCTCGATGGCAACAGTACAATACATGTCTTGCAACCCTTTCTATCACTGGGTAAGAACATCGCAAGATTGAACCCAAAGCTAAGCACTTCTCCCATGGCAAGAAGAACCAATCTAGTAGGCCAAACCAAACTGATAATTCGAAGAGACTTGCAAAGATAACTCAATCATACATAAAAGAATTCAGAGAAGATTCAAATATTATTCATAGATAAACTTGATCATAAACCCACAATTCATCGGATCTCGACAAACACACCGCAAAAAGAGATTACATCGAATAGATCTCCACAAGAGAGGGGGAGAACATTGCATTGAGATCCAAAAAGAGAGAAGAAGCCATCTAGCTAATAACTATGGACCCGTAGGTCTGTGGTAAACTACTCACAACTCATCGGAGGGGCAAGGATGTTGATGTAGAAGCCCCCCGTGGTCGATTCCTCCTCCAGCAGAGTGCCGGCGAAGGCTCCAAGATGAGATCTCGCGGATACAGAAGGTTACAGCGGTGGAAATTGTGTTTCGTGGTGCTCCTGGATGTTTTCGGGGTACGTAGGTATATATAGGAGGAAGAAGTATGTCGGTGGCCGCCCGAGGGGCCCACGAGACAGGGGGCGCGCCCTACAGGGGGACGTGGCCCCCTATCTCGTGGAGCCCTCAGGAGCTTCTTGATTTGCACTCCAAGCTCTCCGGATCAGATTTGTTCCAAAAATCACGCTCCCGAAGGTTTCATTCCGTTTGGACTCCGTTTGATATTCCTTTTCTTCGAAATACTGAAATAGGCAAAAAAACAACAATATGGGCTGGGCCTCCGGTTAGTAGGTTAGTCCCAAAAATGATATAAATGTGTAAAATAAAGCCCATAAACATCCAAAAGGGGTAATATAATAGCATGGAACAATCAAAAATTATAGATACGTTGGAGACGTATCAAGCATCCCCAAGCTTAAATCCTGCTCGTCCTCTAGTAGGTAAATGATAAAAAGAGAATTTTTGATGTGGAATGCTACCTAGCATAATTCATAATGTAATTTTCTTTATTGTGGCATGAATGTTTAGATCCAAATGAATACAAGATAAAAGTTCATATTGACATAAGAAATAGTAATACTTCAAGCATACTAATCAAAGTAATCATGTCTTCTCAAAATAACATGGCTAAAGAAAGTAATCCCTACAAAATCATATAGTCTGGCTGTTGCTCTATCTCCATCACACAAAGTATTTAATCATGCACAACCCCGATGACAAGCCAAGCAATTGTTTCATACTTTAATAATCTCAAACTTTTTCAACTTTCACGCAATACATGAGCGTGAGCCATGGACATAGCACTATATGTGGAATAGTATGGTGGTTGTGGAGAACACAAAAAAGGAGAAGATAGTCTCACATCAACTAGGCGTATCAACGGGCTATGGAGATGCCCATTAATAGATATCAATGTGAGTGAGTAGGGATTGCCATGCAATGGATGCACTAGAGCTATAAATATATGAAAGCTCAACAAAAGAAACTAAGTGGGTGTGCATCCAACTCGCTTGCTCACGAAGACCTAGGGCACTTTGAGGAAGCCCATCATTGGAATATACAAGCCAAGTTCTATAATGAAAAATTCCCACTAGTATATGAAAGTGACAACATATGAGACTATCTATCATGAAGATCATGGTTCTATTTTAAAGCACAAGTGTGGAAAAAGAGATAGTAGCATTGTCCCTTCTCTCTTTTTCTCTCATTTTATTTTTTTCTTCTTTTTCTTTTTTCTTTGGCCTTTCCTTTTTTTTCTTTTTGGCCTTTCTCATTTTTTTTCTTTTTCTCTTTTTTTTCTTTTTGTAAAGTCCGAAGCCTCATCCCGACTTGTGGGGGAATCATAGCCTTCATCATCCTTTCCTCACGAGGACAATGCTCTAATAATGAAGATCAGCACACTTTTATGGATTTACAACTCAAAGCTAGAACAAGATATGACTCTATATGAATGCCTCTGGCGGTATACCGGGATATGCAATGAATCAAGAGCGACATGTATGAAAATTATGAAGGTGGCCTTGCCACAAATACAATGTCAACTACATGATCATGCAAAAAGCAATATGACAAAAGTAATGCGTGTCATATGAACAGAACAGTGGAAAGTTGCATGGCAATATATCTCGGAATGGCTATGGTAATGCCATAATAGGTAGTATGGTGGCTGTTTTGAGGAAGGTATATGGTGGGTGTATGGTACCGGCGAAGGTTGCGCGGCACAAGAGAGGCTAGCAATAATGGAAGGGTGAAAGGGTGCGTATAATCCATGGACTCAACATTAATTAAAAGAACTCATGCACTTGTTCCAAAAATTTAGAAGTCATCAAAAACCAAAGCACTACGCGCATGCTCCTAGGGGATAGATTGGTAGGAAAAAACCATTGCTCGTCCCCGACCGCCACTCATAAGGAAGAGAATCAATAAATAAAATTGTGCTCCAACTTCATCACAAAGCGGTTCATCATACGTGCATGCTATGGGAATCACAAACTTTAACACAAGCATTCTTTAAATTCATAATCACCCAACTAGCATCATTTTAATATCACTACCTCCATATCTCAAAACAATTATCAAGCATCAAATTGATCATAGCATCCAATTCACTTCCTATGATAGTTTTTATTATACCCAACTTGGATGCTCATCATTCTAGGACCAACTTTATGATAATAGCAAATACCATGCTGTTCTAAAAGACTCTCAAAATAATATAAGTGAAGCATGAGAGACTAGCAATTTCTTCACAATTAAGACACCGTCGTGCTCTAAAAGATATAAGTGAAGCACTAGAGCAAAAACTATCAAGATCAAAAGATATAAGTGAAGCACATGAGTATTCTAGCAAATTATAATCAAATAGGCTTCTCCCAAAAAGTGTGTACAGCAAGGATGATTGTGGCAAACTAAAAAGCAAAGACTACTATAATACACGACGCTCCAAGCAAAACACATATCATGTGGCGAATAAAAATATAGCTCCAAGTAAAGTTACCAATGAACGAAGACGAAAGAGGGGATGCCTTCCTGGGGCATCCCCAAGCTTAGGCTTTTGGCTATTCTTGAATGTCTTGGGGTGCCTTGGGAATCCCCAAGCTTAGGCTCTTACCACCCTTTATTCCATAGTCCATAAAAGCTTTACCCAAAACTTGAAAACTTCACAACACAAAACTCAATAGGAAATCTTATAAGCTCCGTTAGTGAAAGAAAACAAAAACACCACATAAGGTACTGTAATGAACTCATTCTTTACTTAATTTGGTGTTAAACCTACTGTATTCCAACTTCCTTATGGTTCATAGACTGAATTACTAGCCATAGATGCATTGAAATAAGCAAACAACACACGAAAAACAAAATCTGTCAAAAACAGAACACTCTATAGCAATCCGTAACTAACACAAACTTCTGGAACTCTAAAAATCCTGCCACAATAGGAAGTCCTGGACAATTTATCTATTGAACAGAAGCAAAAATAATCAACACAAAAGCACGTTCCTGTGATTTAACAAAATTATATTCGTGCGTGAAAAGTTTCTGTTTTTCAGCAGAATCAAATCAACTATCATCGTAGGTTATCCTATAGGTTCTACTTGGCACAAACACTAACTAAAAGATAAAAACACTTCTAAACAGAAGGTCGATGCAAGATTTATTCCTAAACAGGAGCAAAAACAAAAAACATAAAGAAAATTGGGTTGCCTCCAAACTAGCGCTATCGTTTAACGCCCCTAGCTAGGCATAAAAGCAAGGATAGATTTAACTAGTGCCATCTTTGGCACTAAATTCATAAGTAGAACACATGATAGATTCATAAGGTAATTTGAATTTCTTTCTTAGAAAGTGCTCCATGCCTTTCTTTAAAGGAAATTGGAATCTAATGTTCCCTTCCTTGATATCAATAATCGCACCAATCGTTCTAAGGAAAGGTCGACCGAGAATAATAGGGCAAGAAAGATTGCAATCAATATCAAGAACGATAAAATCTACGGGCACCAAATTTCTATTTGCAACATAAGAACATCATTGATCCTTCCCATAGGCTTTTTAATGGTGGAATCCGCAAGGTGCAAATTTAAAGAGCAATCATAAAGATCATGGAAACCTAGAATATCACATAAAGTTTTTGGAATCGTGGAAACACTAGCACCCAAATCACACAAAGAAAAACACTCATAATCTTTAATTCTAATCTTTATAGTAGGTTCCCACTCATCATTAAGTTTTCTAGGTATAGAAACTTCCAAATTAAGTTTTTCATCATAAGATTGCATCAAGGCATCAACAATATGTTTGGTAAAAGCTTTATTTTGACTATAAGCATGAGGAGAATTAACAACGGATTGCAATAAGGAAATACAACCTTTCAAATAGCAATTATCATAATCAAATTCCTTGAAATCCGAGATAGTAGGTTCAATATTATTAGAAGTTGAGGATTCTCCAGTCTCACTTTTACCAAATTTAACATTAAGATCTAAAGACTCCGAATTTTTGGGATGCCTTCTAGGCAAAGTTGATTCATCATCACTCCCATAATCATAAAAATTCATATTCCAAAACATAGATCTAATCGGAGACACATCAATAACTTTAATATCCTCATCATTACTTTCACGGAAACTAGAAGAACACGCTTTTAAAAAACTTTCTTTTTTAGCACGCAATCTAGCGGTTCTTTCCTTGCACTCATCAATGGAAATTCTCATTACTTTGAGAGACTCATTGATATCATGCTTAGGAGAATAAGATCCAAGTTTAAGAGAATTAACATCAAGCGAAAGTCTATCAACGTTCCTAACCAAATCATCAATTTTGAGCAATTTTTCTTCGCAAAGCATTAAAATTCTTTTGAGAAATCATAAATTCCTTCACACTATTCTCAAAATCAGAGGGCATCTTATTAAAATTACCATAAGAATTATTGTGGGAATTTCCATAATTATTAGAGGGATTACTAGGGAACGGTCTAGTATTAAAATTTCCACTATAAGCATTGTTTCCAAAACTATTCCTAACAACAAAATTCACATCCATAGATTCATTATTATTCTCAATCAAGGAAGACAAAGGCATATCATTGGGATCAAGAGGAGTATTTTTAGTAGCAAACATCTTCATAAGTTCATCCATCTTTCCACTTAAAACATTGATTTCTTCTATAGCATGCACTTTTTTACTAGAAGATCTTTTGGTGTGCCATTGAGAATAATTAGCCATAATATTATCAAGCAATTTCGTAGCATATCCTAACGTGATTTCCATAAACGTGCCTCCCGCGGCCGAATCTAAGAGATTTCTAGAAGCAAAGTTCAAACCGGCATAAAAAATTTGTATGATCATCCATAAATTCAAACCATGAGTAGGGCAATTGCGAAGCATCAATTTCATTCTTTCCCAAGATTGGGCAACATGCTCATGATCAAGTTGTTTAAAATTCATAATATCGTTCCTAAGAGTGATGATCTTAGCGGGAGGAAAATACTTAGAGATAAAAGCATCTTTGCACTTGTTCCAAGAATCAATACTATTTTTGGGCAAAGATAAAAACCAAATTTTAGCATGATCTCTAAGTGAAAACGGAAATAACTTCAATTTGACAATATTGTTATCCGTATCTTTCTTCTTTTGCATATCACACAAATCAACAAAATTGTTTACATGAGTAGCGGCATCTTCACTAGGGAGGCCGGCGAATTGATCTTTCATAACAAGATTCAGCAAAGCGGTATTGATTTCACAAGACTCAACATCATTAAGAGGAGCAATCGGAGTACTAAGGAAATCATTATTATTGGTATTCGAGAAGTCACACAACTTGGTATTATCTTGTGCCATGGCAACAAGTAATCCAACACACAAGCAAACAGAAAAACGGCAAGCAAAAAGAGAGGAGGAGATTGGGAAAGAGAGGGCGAATAAAACGGCAAGGGTGAAGTGGGGGAGAGGAAAATGAGAGGCAAATGGGAAATAATGTAAATGCGAGGGAGATGGGTTTGTGATGGGTACTTGGTATGTCTTGACTTGAGCGAAGACCTCCCCAGCAACGGCGCCAGAAATCCTTCTTGCTATGTCTTGAGCTTGCGTTGGTTTTCCTCGAAGAGGAGAGGGTGATGCAGCAAAGTGTAGCGTAAGTATTTCCCTCAGTTTTGAGAACCAAGGTATCAATCCAGAAGGAGTCTCCTCAAAAGTCCCACGCACCTACACAAACAAACTGAGAACTCGCAACCAACGCAATAAAGGGGTTGTCAATCTGTAACGCCCCGGATCCGATGCGCCAGGTGTCTGCCAGTTTTTCGCCGTCGTTGCCATGTCATTTGCTTGCGTGTTGCATTTTATCATGTCATCATGTGCATTTCATTTTGCATACGTGTTCGTCTCATGCATCCGAGATTTTTCCCCGTTGTCCGTTTTGCAATCCGGCGCTCCTATGTCCTTCGGCGTTCCCCTCTTGTCTCTTTTCGTGAGTGGGTATTAAACTTTCTCGGAATGGCCCGAGGTTTGCCAAGCGGCCTTGGTATAGCACCGGTAGACCGCCTGTCAAGTTTCGTGCCATTTGGAGGTCGTTTGATACTCCAATGGTTAACCGGGTAACCGCAAAGCCCTCTTTGAGTTGCAGCCCAACACCCCTTCCAAAGTGGCCCAAAACCCACCTAACTCCCCTCCATGCTCTCGGTCGTTCGATCACGATCATGTGGGCGAAAACCGCTCCTCATTTGGACTCTCCTAGCTCCCTCCACCTATAAAAACGTCTCCCCCTCTCCATTTTCGGATCAAT
>NC_041387.1:537523148-537527238 GCF_002162155.2 Triticum dicoccoides | reverse complement strand
CGGTCGCCGGAGAAGCGTCGCCGCCCCAGGCGTGCTCCCCGCGCCCAGAGCCGAGCTCCTCCGGCGCCTCGCCATCGCCTCCACCGCCCTCCCACGCCGGCAGCCCCTCCTCGTCCGCAACTCCGGTGCCCGGCCCAGATCCGATCTGGAGTTGACTCTCTTCCCCCCCCCCCTCGAATTTCCTAAGTCCTAAAATTATTGCATAATCATGCCATGTTTGACCTGCTGTATCTCTGCATCCGTAGCTCTATTTTGTGCGTGTAATATGTCAAATTGTTCGTCTCAACGAGTACATCATTTAATTCCATTGCATCATTTTCATTTGAGCTCATCTTGATGCCCGAAATGCTGTTGGAAGAGTGCTAAGTGATGTTAATCTGCTAAAACTGTTATAACTTGCTCATTTGTCATTTTTGCCATGATTGATGTGTGCATCCTATGAGGTTGATGTCTACATGTGTTTTGATCTATGCCATGCCATCTTTCCAGGGGTGTATGCCATGTATTTTTGTGATTTGTTTGCTGAGTGCATCGAGCTTGCTAAGTAGGGTACTTGTTGCTGATTTCAGTCCCTGTTCTGCTGTTATTTTTATGCCATGTAAACTTGATGCTACAGAGAGATCCATGCTTATTTTGAGATACTTCAGTAAGGATGTTTTGAACATATGGTTATGCTCTATCCATTCATGCCCCTGGTTGTAGTTATAGCTTGCTGTAGATTGTTCATATCTTGCTCCAAAGTTGCTAAATGATGTTGCTGTCAGCCTGTTAACATGAAGTTCAGTTTTGGCCATGTGATTTCCTAGTGATCCATGCACCCTATGGACTTACTCTTGCCATGCTTAGCTTCATAAACATGCCTTCTTACTGTTGGTTGCCTTGCCATGCCATGTATTGCTCTGTAGTGAGTTGCACAAGCTCATCTACATGCCTTGATAATTCTGTTCCTGCCATGTTTGAATCTGTAATATAACTTGCTATGTTTACATGGGTGCCATCATATTTTCTGATCCTTTTTGGCTCATGGTCAGTAAGGGACTTTTGTTCTATGTATTTAGTAGATTCATGCCATGCCTTTGTTTTCCATGATAAGTTCCTGTAACATGTTGTTTGATAGCTCTGAACATTGCAACCTGATGTTATTTCCTGATAAGTCTGTAACTGTTATTATTTGCAATCTTTCCATGTCTGTTTGAGCATGTTCTAGTCTTTTCTGGAGATAGCTCAGTGTTCATGTTTTGTTATGCTTTACCTGTACATCATGTCCATGCCTTTTTATTTCTTGTTGAGGTCCTGTAGCATGTTGTTTTGGTGCTTGCAATATGCCTACTTGCTGTTTTGGACAGATTGTTGCTATGACTTGTATAGAGTGTATGTGTTGAACCGTTGCTCCGTTTTGAGTGTGCTCTATATGAAACTTGCTTGATTTTGCATTTGTTTCATATTATCATGTTGCATCCTTATTTTGAGAGTGTTTGCTTGATGTTTGGGTGCATTTTGCATCAATGCCATGCTTAACTTGTTTTGCTCATATCTTCTAGGCCGTAGCTCCAAATCTAAGGAACTTTATATGTAACTTGACTAGAATCTCGTGTAGATCATCCTTGTGCATCTTAACTTGTTGTTTAACAACTTGAACATAATGTTTGTTCAGATCTGGACCAAATTCGAAATTTGCATATGAGGACTTACCGGAATTGTTATATGTTGTTCCCGGCCTCATTTAAACTTGCCTTGATGTGTTGCTCTTGTTTGCATCGTCTCTTACCATGAGTAGCTTCATGTAGCTTTGTCATGCATCATGCTTGTTGTGCATCATGCCTTGTTCATGTGTGGTGTGTTTACCATGTTGTGTGCTTCTTTTCGATAGTTCCTGTTTCGTTGCGATCGTGAGGATTCGTTTGTCTACGGTTGGTTCGGCTTCATCCGTTCGTCTTCTTCATGGACTCGTTCTTCTTCCTTGCGGGATTTCAGGCAATATGACCGCTACCCTGGATCTCACTACTATCATTGCTATGCTAGTTGCTTCGTTCTATCGCTATGCTGCGTTACCTATCATTTGCTCTTCAAGCCTCCCATATTGCCATGAACCTCTAACCTTTTGACACCTTTCCTATGCAAACCATTGCTTGGCTATGTTACCGCTTTTGCTCAGCCCCTCTTATAGCGTTGCTAGTTGCAGGTGAAGTTGAAGATTTCTCCATGGTGGACAGGATTTTGGTTGGGATATCACAATATCTCTGATATTATTAATGCATCTATATATTTGGTAAAGGGTGGAAGGCTCGGCCTTATGCCTGGTGTTTTGTTCCACTCTTGCCGCCCAAGTTTCCGTTATACCGGTGTTATGTTCCCGGATTTTGCGTTCCTTACGTGGTCGGGTGATTTATGGGACCCCCTTGACAGTTCGCTTTGAATAAAACTCCTCCAGCAAGGCCCAACCTTGGTTTTACCATTTGCCTCACCACCACCTACTTTTCCCTTGGGAGTCGCTCTCTCGAGGGTCAACTTTATTATAGCCCCCCCGGGCCAGTGCTTGTCTAAGTGTTGGTCCGAACCGAGCAGCCTGCGGGGCCACCTCTAGGCAACTTGAGGGTTGGTTTTACTCGTAGCTTGACTTATCCGGTGTTGCCCTGAGAACGAGATATGCGCAGCTCCTATCGGGATTGTCGGCGCATCGGGCGGCTTTGCTGGTCTTGTTTTACCATTGTCGAAATGTCTTGTAAACCGGGATTCCGAGTCTGATCGGGTCTTCCTGGGAGAAGGTCTATTCCTTCGTTGATCGCGACAGCTTATCATGGGCTAAGTTGGGACACCCCTGCAGGGTATAATCTTTCGAAAGCCGTGCCTGCGGTTATAGGCAGATGGGAATTTGTTAATGTCCGGTTGTAGATAACTTGACACCAGATCCGAATTAAAATGCATCAACCGCGTGTGTAGCCGTGATGGTCTCTTCTCAGCGGAGTCCGGGAAGTGAACACGGTTTCTGTGTTATGTTTGACGTAAGTAGGAGTTCAGGATCACTTCTTGGTCATTACTAGTTGACGACCGTTCCTTTGCTTCTCTTCTCGCTCTTATTTGCGTATGTTAGCCACCATATCATGCTTAGTCGCTGCTGCAACCTCACCACTTTACCCCTTCCTTTCCCAGTAAGCTTTGCTAGTCTTGATACCCATGGTAATGGGATTGCTGAGTCCTCGTGGCTCACAGATTACTACAACAACAGTTGCAGGTACAGGTTGTGCGATGATCATGACGCGAGAGCGATGCTTGCTTGCGTTGAGTTCTTCTGCTTCTTCGATCAGGGGATAGGTTCCAGGTCGGCAGCCTGGGCTAGCAGGGTGGATGTCATTCGAGTTTCTGTTTATGTTTCATCCGTAGTCGGATGGTGCTCTTATGTATTGTGATGTTGTATTCGTGTGGCATTGTATGCCTATTGTATGTATCCCCATCTATTATGTAATGTTGATGTAATGATATCCACCTTGCAAAAGCGTTCCAATATGCGGGTCTATCCTTGGTGGGACCTTCGAGTTCCTTTTGGATAGGGTCGCATATTGGGCGTGACAAGTTGGTATCAGAGCCTCGACCGACCTTAGGAGCCCCCTTGATTGATCGTGTAGTTTGGCCATTGTTGAGTCTAGAAGAAAACTGTTTTCGGAGTCTAGTTATATCGGAGAGTAGGAATTCTTTTACTCCTCAGCCCCTTCGTCGCTCTGGTGAGGAATCTTGACGTAGGTGTTTTGAACTACTTCTCTTCCCTTCAAAAAAATATCTTTAGGTTCACGCAGTTGGTTTTTTGATCGTTGGTTCTCATCTCTTTTCATCCGGTGCATTTCTCGTCAAGTTGACTCGAGCCTCTTAATCTTTGAGTTCAATCCTTAGTTGTTGTTTTTCCCACCCGCCCTCCCTTTTCTTCTGGGAAGCGGAGTCCCTAATCGAGTATCCATCCTACTCGTGCGAAGTCTTTGCTTTCTTTCATCAATTATTTCAACCGGTGTTTTCTATTCAAGATATTCGTCGATTTCCCTTCCGAGTTTCTTTGTTTTCCCGCCCTCCCACCCTTTTTTCTTCCCGGAGTCTGAGTCTC
>NC_041387.1:537512254-537522747 GCF_002162155.2 Triticum dicoccoides | reverse complement strand
TAACGGGATCACATCATTAGGAGAATGATGTGATGGACAAGACCCAATCCTAAGCATAGCATAAAAGATCGTGTAGTTCGTTTTGCTAAGAGCTTTGCAAGTGTCAAGTATCTCTTCCTTCGACCATGAGATCGTGTAACTCCCGGATACCGTAAGAGTGCCTTGGGTGTATCAAACGTCACAACGTAACTGGGTGACTATAAAGGTGCATTACAGGTATCTCCGAAAGTAGCTGTTGGGTTGACACGGATCGAGACTGGGATTTGTCACTCCGTATGACGGAGAGGTATCTCTGGGCCCACTCGGTAATGCATCATCATATTGAGCTCAATGTGACCAAGGTGTTGGACACGGGATCATGCATTACGGTACGAGTAAAGTGACTTGCCGGTAACGAGACTGAACAAGGTATTGGGATACCAACGATCAAGTCTCGGGCAAGTAACGTACCGATTGACAAAGGGAATTGCATACAGGGTTTGATCGAATCCTCGACATCGTGGTTCATCCGATGACAACATCGAGGAGCATGTGGGAGCCATCATGGGTATCCAGATCCCGCTGATGGTTATTGACTGAGAGCGTCTCGGTCATGTCTGCATGTCTCCCGAACCCGTAGGGTCTACACACTTAAGGTTCGGTGACGCTAGGGTTATGAAGATATGTATATGCAGAAACCCGAATGTTGTTCGGAGTCCCGGATGAGATCCCGGACGTCACGAGGAGTTCCGGAATGGTCCGGAAGTAAAGAATTATATATAGGAAGTGCTATTTCGGGCATCGGGACAAGTTTCGGGGTTATCGGTATTGTACCGGGACCACCGGAAGGGTCCCGGGGGTCCACCGGGTGGGGCCACCTGTCCCGGGGGGCCACATGGGCTGTAGGGGGTGCGCCTTGGCCATCATGGGCCAAGGGCACCAGCCCCTATAGGCCCATGCGCCTAGGGTTTCCCCCTAGGAGGAGTCCTAGTGGTGGAAGGCACCCCTAGGTGCCTTGGGGGGGAGGGAAACCTCCCCTAGGCCGCCGCCCCCCCTAGTAGATATCATCTACTAGGGCCGGCGCCCCCCCCCCTTGGCACCCCTATATATAGTGGGGGAGAGGAGGGACTTCATACACCAGCCCCTGGCGCCACCACCTCCCCCCGTTACGTCTCTCCCTCGTAGTCTCGGCGAAGCCCTCCTGCTGTGACGCCCTGCATCCACCACCACGCCGTCGTGCTGCTGGATCTTCATCAACCTCTCCTTCCCCCTTGCTGGATCAAGAAGGAGGAGACGTCTCCCGTCCCGTACGTGTGTTGAACGCGGAGGTGCCGTCCGTTCGGCGCTGGTCATCGGTGATTTGGATCACGTCGAGTACGACTACATCATCACCTTGCAAGCTTCCGCACGCGATCTACAAGTGGTATGTAGATGCAAACTCTCTCCCTAGACTCGTTGCTTAGATGAACTCATAGATGGATCTTGATGAAACCGTAGGAAAAATTTTAATTTTCTGCAACGTTCCCCAACAGTGGCATCAGAGCCAGGTTTATGCGTAGTTCTCTTTGCACGAGTAGAACACAACTTTGTTGTGGGCGTGGATTTTGTCATCTTACTTGCCTCTACTAGTCTTTTCTTGCTCAACGGTATTGTGGGATGAAGCGGCCCGGACCAACCTTACACGTACGCTTACGTGAGACCGGTTCCACCAATTGACATGCACTAGTTGCATAAGGTGGCTGGCGGGTGTCTGTCTCTCCCACCTTAGTTGGAGCGGAATCGATGAACAGGGCCCTTATGAAGGGTAAATAGAAGTTGACAAAATCACGTTGTGGTGATTCGTAGGTAAGAAAACGTTCTTGCTAGAACCCAATTGCAGCCACGTAAAAGATGCAACAACAATTAGAGGACGTCTAACTTGTTTTTGCAGCGATTGATCATGTGATGTGATATGGCCAGAAGTTGTGATGAATGATGAATTGTGATGTATGAGATCATGTTCTTTGTAATAGGATTCACGACTTGCATGTCGATGAGTATGACAACCGGCAGGAGCCATAGGAGTTGTCATTATTTTTTGTATGCCTGCGTGTCATTGAATAACGCCATGTAAACTACTTTACTTTATTGCTAAACGTTAGTCATAGAAGTAGAAGTAGTCGTTGGTGTGACAACTTCATGAAGACACGATGATGGAGATCATGATGATGGAGATCATGGTGTCAAGCCGGTGACAAGATGATCATGGAGCCCCGAAGATGAAGATCAATGGAGCTATATGATATTGGCCATATCATGTCACAACTATATAATTGCATGTGATGTTTATTATGTATTATGCATCTTGTTTACTTAGGACGACGGTAGTAAATAAGATGATCCCTTATAAAATTTCAAGAAGTGTTCTCCCCTAACTGTGCACCGTTGCTACAGTTCGTCGTTTCTAAGCACCACGTGATGATCGGGTGTGATGGATTCTTACGTTCACATACAACGGGTGTAAGACAGTTTTACACAGCGAAAACACTTAGGGTTAACTTGACGAGCCTAGCATGTGCAGACATGGCCTCGGAACACGGAGACCGAAAGGTCGAACACGAATCGTATAGAAGATACGATCAACATGAAAATGTTCACCGATGATGACTAGTCCGTCTCACGTGATGATCGGACACGGCCTAGTCGACTCGGATCGTGTAACACTTAGATGACTAAAGGGATGTCTAATCTAAGTGGGAGTTCATAATTTGATTAGAACTTTATTATCATGAACTTAGTCTAAAACCTTTGCAAATATGTCTTGTAGATCAATGGCCAACGCTAATGTCAACATGAACTTCAACGCGTTCCTAGAGAAAACCAAGCTGAAAGATGATGGCAACAACTATACGGACTGGGTCCGGAACCTGAGGATCATCCTCATAGCTGCCAGGAAACAGTATGTCCTAGAAGGACCGCTAGGTGACGCTCCCATCCCAGAGAACCAAGACATTATGAATGCTTGGCAAACTCGCGCTGATGATTACTCCCTCGTTCAGTGCGGCATGCTTTACAGCTTAGAACCGGGGCTCCAAAAGCATTTTGAGCATCACGGAGCATATGAGATGTTCGAAGAGCTGAAACTAGTTTTCCAAGCTCATGCCCGGGTCGAGAGATATGATGTCTCCGACAAGTTCTACAGTTGTAAGATGGAGGAGAACAGTTCTGTCAGTGAGCACATCCTGAAGATGTCTGGGTTGCACAACCGTATGACCCAGCTGAACATTAACCTCCCAGATGAGGCGGTCAGTGACAGAATCCTCCAGTCGCTCCCACCAAGCTACAAGAGCTTTGTGATGAACTACAACATGCAGGGAATGGAAAAGACCATTCCTGAAGTGTTCTCGATGCTGAAGTCAGCAGAGGCTGAAATCAAGAAAGAACATCAAGTGTTGATGGTCAATAAGACCACTAAGTTCAAGAAGGGCAAGGGTAAGAAGAACTTCAAGAAGGACGGCAAAGATGTTGCCGCTCCTGGTAAGCCAGTTACCGGGAAGAAGTCAAAGAATGGACCCAAGCCTGAGACTGAGTGCTTTTATTGCAAGGGGAAGGGTCACTGGAAGCGGAACTGCCCCAAATACTGAGCGGATAAGAAGGCCGGCAACACCAAAGGTATATTTGATATACATGTGATTGATGTGTACCTTACCAGTAATCGTAGTAACTCCTGGGTATTTGATACCGGTGCCGTTGCTCATATTTGTAACTCACAGCAGGAGCTGCGGAATAAACGGAGACTGGCAAAGGACGAGGTGACGATGCGCATCGGAAATGGTTCCAGAGTCGATGTGATCGCCGTCGGCACGCTGCCTCTACATTTACCTACGGGATTAGTTTTGAACCTCAATAATTGTTATTTAGTGCCAAGTTTGAGCATGAACATTGTATCTGGATCTCGTTTAATACGAGATGGCTACTCATTTAAGTCTGAGAATAATGGTTGTTCGATTTATATGAGAGATATGTTTTATGGTCATGCTCCGATGGTCAATGGTTTATTCTTAATGAATCTCGAGCGTAATATTACACATGTTCATAGTGTAGATGCCAAAAGATTTAAAGTTGATAACGATAGTCCCACATACTTGTGGCACTGCCGCCTTGGTCACATTGGTGTCAAGCGCATGAAGAAGCTCCATGCCGATGGACTTTTAGAGTCTCTTGATTATGAATCATTTGACATGTGCGAACCATGCCTCTTGGGCAAAATGACCAAGACTCCGTTCTCCGGAACAATGGAGCGAGCAACCAACTTGTTGGAAATCATACATACCGATGTGTGCGGTCCAATGAGCGTTGAGGCTCGCGGAGGATATCGTTATGTTCTCACTCTCACAGATGACTTGAGTAGATATGGGTATGTCTACTTAATGAAACACAAGTCTGAGACCTTTGAAAAGTTCAAGGAATTTCAGAATGAGGTGGAGAATCAATGTGACCGAAAGATAAAATTCTTACGATCAGATCGTGGAGGAGAATACTTAAGTCATGAATTTGGTACACACTTAAAGAAATGTGGAATCATTTCACAGCTCACGCCGCCTGGAACACCTCAGCGAAACGGTGTGTCCGAACGTCGTAATCGCACTCTATTGGATATGGTGCGGTCTATGATGTCTCTTACCGATTTACCGCTATCATTTTGGGGATACGCTCTAGAGATAGCTACATTCACTTTAAATAGGGCACCGTCTAAATCCGTTGAGATGACACCGTATGAATTATGGTTTGGAAAGAAACATAAGCTGTCGTTTCTAAAAGTTTGGGGATGCGAAGCTTATGTCAAGAAACTTCAACCTGAAAAGCTCGAACCCAAGTCGGAAAAATGCGTATTCATAGGATACCCTAAGGAAACTGTAGGGTATACCTTCTACTTAAGATCCGAAGGCAAGATCTTTGTTGCCAAGAACGGATGCTTTCTGGAAAAAGAGTTTCTCTCGAAAGAAGTAAGTGGGAGGAAAGTAGAACTCGATGAAGTACTACCTCTTGAGCGGGATAGTGACGCAGCACAGGAAACCGTTCCTGTGATGCCCACACCAACTGAAGAGGAAAACCATGATAATGATCAAGGGACTTCGGATCGAGTTACTGCTGAACTTCGTAGGTCCACAAGGACACGTTCCGCACCAGAGTGGTACGGCAACCCTGTCCTGGAAATCATGTTGTTAGACAACAATGAACCTTCAAACTATGAAGAAGCAATGGCGGGCCCGGATTCCAACAAATGGCTTGAAGCCATGAAATCCGAGATAGAATCCATGTATGAAAACAAAGTATGGACTTTGACAGACTTGCCCGATGATCGGCGAGCGATAGAAAACAAATGGATCTTTAAGAAGAAGACGGACGCGGATGGTAATATTACCATCTATAAAGCTCGACTTGTCGCTAAGGGTTATCGACAGGTTCAAGGGATTGACTACGACGAGACATTCTCTCCCGTAGCGAAGCTAAAGTCCGTCCGAATCATGTTAGCAATTTCCGCATACTATGATTATGAGATATGGCAGATGGACGTCAAAACGGCATTCCTTAACGGGCATCTTAAGGAAGAACTGTATATGATGCAGCCGAAAGGTTTTGTCGATCCTCGGAACGCTAACAAAGTATGCAAGCTCCAGCGATCCATTTATGGACTGGTGCAAGCATCTCGGAGTTGGAACATTCGCTTTGATGAGATGATCAAAGCGTTTGGGTTTATGCAGACTTATGGAGAAGCCTGCGTTTACAAGAAAGTGAGTGGGAGCTCTGTAGCATTTCTCATATTATATGTAGATGACATACTCCTGATGGGAAATAATATAGAATTTCTGGACAGCATTAAGGCCTACTTGAATAAGTGTTTTTCAATGAAGGACCTTGGAGAAGCTGCTTGTATATTAGGCATCAAGATCTATAGAGATAGATCGAGACGCCTCATAGGTCTTTCACAAAGCACATACCTTGATAAGATTTTGAAGAGATTCAGAATGGATCAGTCCAAGAAGGGGTTCTTGCCTATGTTACAAGGTATGAGACTGAGCTCAGCTCAGTCACCGACCACGGCAAAAGATAAAGAAGAGATGAGTGTCATCCCCTATGCTTCAGCCATAGGATCTATTATGTATGCCATGCTGTGTACCAGACCCGATGTAAACCTTGCCGTAAGTTTGGTAGCAAGATACCAAAGTAATCCCGGCAAGGAACACTGGACAGCGGTCAAGAATATCCTGAAGTACCTGAAAAGGACAAAGGACATGTTTCTCGTTTATGGAGGAGACGAAGAGCTCGTCGTAAAGGGTTACGTCGACGCTAGCTTCGACTCAGATCTGGATGACTCTAAGTCACAAACCGGATACGTGTATATGTTGAATGGTGGAGCAGTAAGCTGGTGCAGCTGCAAGCAGAGCGTCGTGGCGGGATCTACGTGTGAAGCGGAGTACATGGCAGCCTCGGAGGCAGCACATGAAGCGATTTGGGTGAAGGAGTTCATCACCGACCTAGGAGTCATACCCAATGCGTCGGGGCCGATCAAACTCTTCTGTGACAACACTGGAGCTATTGCCCTCGCAAAGGAGCCCAGGTTTCACAAGAAGACCAGGCACATCAAGCGTCGTTTCAACTCCATCCGTGAAAATGTTCAAGATGGAGACATAGAGATTTGCAAAGTGCACACGGATCTGTATGTCACAGATCCGCTGACTAAACCTCTCTCGCGTGCAAAACATGATCAACACCAGAACTCTATGGGTGTTCGATTCATCACAATGTAACTAGATTGGTGACTCTAGTGCAAGTGGGAGACTGTTGGAAATATGCCCTAGAGGCAATAATAAAAGTATTATTATATTTCATTGTTCATGATAATTGTCTTTTATTCATGATATAACTGTATTATCCGGAAATCGTAATACACGTGTGAATACTTAGACCACACTATGTCCCTGGTAAGCCTCTAGTTGACCAGCTCATTGTGATCAACAGATAGTCATGGTTTCCTGACTATGGACATTGGATGTCGTTGGTAACGGGATCACATCATTAGGAGAATGATGTGATGGACAAGACCCAATCCTAAGCATAGCATAAAAGATCGTGTAGTTCGTTTTGCTAAGAGCTTTGCAAGTGTCAAGTATCTCTTCCTTCGACCATGAGATCGTGTAACTCCCGGATACCGTAAGAGTGCCTTGGGTGTATCAAACGTCACAACGTAACTGGGTGACTATAAAGGTGCATTACAGGTATCTCCGAAAGTAGCTGTTGGGTTGACACGGATCGAGACTGGGATTTGTCACTCCGTATGACGGAGAGGTATCTCTGGGCCCACTCGGTAATGCATCATCATATTGAGCTCAATGTGACCAAGGTGTTGGACACGGGATCATGCATTACGGTACGAGTAAAGTGACTTGCCGGTAACGAGACTGAACAAGGTATTGGGATACCGACGATCAAGTCTCGGGCAAGTAACGTACCGATTGACAAAGGGAATTGCATACAGGGTTTGATCGAATCCTCGACATCGTGGTTCATTCGATGACAACATCGAGGAGCATGTGGGAGCCATCATGGGTATCCAGATCCCGCTGATGGTTATTGACTGAGAGCGTCTCGGTCATGTCTGCATGTCTCCCGAACCCGTAGGGTCTACACACTTAAGGTTCGGTGACGCTAGGGTTATGAAGATATGTATATGCAGAAACCCGAATGTTGTTCGGAGTCTCGGATGAGATCCCGGACGTCACGAGGAGTTCCGGAATGGTCCGGAAGTAAAGAATTATATATAGGAAGTGCTATTTCGGGCATCGGGACAAGTTTCGGGGTTATCGGTATTGTACCGGGACCACCGGAAGGGTCCCGGGGGTCCACCGGGTGGGGCCACCTGTCCCGGGGGGCCACATGGGCTGTAGGGGGTGCGCCTTGGCCATCATGGGCCAAGGGCACCAGCCCCTATAGGCCCATGCGCCTAGGGTTTCCCCCTAGGAGGAGTCCTAGTGGTGGAAGGCACCCCTAGGTGCCTTGGGGGGGAGGGAAACCTCCCCTAGGCCGCCGCCCCCCCTAGTAGATCTCATCTACTAGGGCCGGCGCCCCCCCTGGCACCCCTATATATAGTGGGGGAGAGGAGGGACTTCATACACCAGCCCCTGGCGCCACCACCTCCCCCCGTTACGTCTCTCCCTCGTAGTCTCGGCGAAGCCCTGCTGCTGTGACGCCCCGCATCCACCACCACGCCGTCGTGCTGCTGGATCTTCATCAACCTCTCCTTCACCCTTGCTGGATCAAGAAGGAGGAGACGTCTCCCGTCCCGTACGTGTGTTGAACGCGGAGGTGCCGTCCGTTCGGCGCTGGTCATCGGTGATTTGGATCACGTCGAGTACGACTACATCATCACCTTGCAAGCTTCCGCACGCGATCTACAAGTGGTATGTAGATGCAAACTCTCTCCCTAGACTCGTTTCTTAGATGAACTCATAGATGGATCTTGATTAAACCGTAGGAAAAATTTTAATTTTCTGCAACGTTCCCCAACAAGTTTATCCTTCCGGAGTGCTCAGGACATCTCAGAAGATTCGTCTGTGTTCTAATTAATTCGAGGTTGTCACCTCATTCAAATATTTCAATTGTCCTGGTGCTCCTTTTATCTGTTCAACATCCCTTCCCAACGGTGTTTTCTTTAGTGGGCCCTAACCCACAGGTCTTTTTCCAGGATCTTACCTGACTCTTCTAATTCCCCGGAGATATTCTCTAATTCTTTTCAAGTGCGATGTAAGAATGGATCCCATCAGTCACTTTCCTTCTCCAAGATCTCTTTCAGATCATTTCATCGTCGGCTCAACCTCTTTCATGTTATCATCCTCTCGAATTATTCCAATTGTCAGATATTCTTTTTCTTACCCATCCGGAGCATGTCAGTAGTTGTTTCCCCGTTTCTTTTTACCGGAGGCCATCATTCCAGTTATCGTTCTCTATTACCCCAGTGCTTCGTTCAAGTGCTCTTTAATCACCTCATGATCTCTTTATTCTTTTGCATCTAAATCCCCTCTAGCTTATTTGTTCTTCTAATTCTTCCCGGTGAATTTTGCCTTTGCTACTTTCATTTCCAATTCTTACGGTGGTTCATTCAGATTCTTTTTCCTTTGTCATCATATTAATCCTTTCGTTCTTTTCAATCTTACCGGTGGTTCATGAAGACCTTCTCAAGTTTGCGATATGTAACTTCTCAATTCTTTTTCAAGAAGAATAAGTAGTATGCAAAAATCCATTGCTTGTCATCAATTTAATTTGATGAAGGATAAGCATACAATAAATCTTATTCTTATTTCATCCAAGTGATCAATCCCTTCCTTCAGAGTTTGTTCTCGATGAATAAATTCTAGTTCCAAGTCTTTTCATCTTTTCTTTTCCGGAGTTCAATTTCCTCGGCGATTTCGTCGGAACCTCCATCTAAATCATCGCAAGGCTCATCTAATTCTTTCATCCTTCAATTTTATCTCATCATCCTTTTGTACCGGAGTTCTTCATGGTGGTTCTTCATGATTTATTTCATCCTTCAAGAGTTCATCAAGATTTTGTTGGAGAAATTCAAGTATCTTTTCTTCTCCGTTCTTTTCACTCAACTCTTTCAATTCTTTCCGGAGTTTTTGTGCCATGTCTTCTTAAAGTATCATTCCATCCTCTCTAGTTCATGTTCTATTCCTCCATGTTTAGCCGGAGTGCTGCCTAAATCCTTTCAGTCTTATTCGCTTCTTATCTCGTTCTAACCGGAGAGCATTCATAGTCTATCTGATTCCGTGAGCTTTCGATTCTCGTCATTCTCGTTGTTCCTCTCTTCTTCTCGAGTGCTCTCGATTCTTTGCTTCTTCTCTTGAGTTCTTGTTTCACCTCATCCCTTTTTTCTCTCCCGTCTCGGTCCTAAGATCTCGGGACGAGATCTCTTGTTAGTGGAGGAGTGTTGTAACGCCCCGGATCCGATGCGCCAGGTGTCTGCCAGTTTTTCGCCCTCATTGCCATGTCATTTGCTTGCGTGTTGTATTTTATCATGTCATCATGTGCATTTCATTTTGCATACGTGTTCGTCTCATGCATCCGAGCTTTTTCCCCGTTGTCCATTTTGCAATCCGGCGCTCCTATGTCCTCTGGCGTTCCCCTCTTGTCTCTTTTCGTGAGTGGGTGTTAAACTTTCTCGGAATGGCCCGAGGTCTGCCAAGCGGCCTTGGTATAGCACCGGTAGACCGCCTGTCAAGTTTCGTGCCATTTGGAGGTCGTTTGATACTCCAACGGTTAACCGGGTAACCGCAAAGCCCTCTTTGAGTTGCAGCCCAACACCCCTTCCAAAGTGGCCCAACACCCACCTAACTCCCCTCCATGCTCTCGATCGTTCGATCACGATCGTGTGGGCGAAAACCGCTCCTCATTTGGACTCTCCTAGCTCCCTCCACCTATAAAAATGTCTCCCCCTCTCCATTTTCGGATCAATTTTCCCCCGAAAACCTAAA
>NC_041387.1:537451916-537511624 GCF_002162155.2 Triticum dicoccoides | reverse complement strand
ATTTCCTAAGTCCTAAAATTATTGCATAATCATGCCATGTTTGACCTGCTGTATCTCTGCATCCGTAGCTCTATTTTGTGCGTGTAATATGTCAAATTGTTCGTCTCAACGAGTACATCATTTCATTCCATTGCATCATTTTCATTTGAGCTCATCTTGATGCTCGAAATGCTGTTGGAAGGGTGCTAAGTGATGTTAATCTGCTGAAACTGTTATAACTTGCTCATTTGTCATTTTTGCCATGATTGATGTGTGCATCCTATGAGGTTGATGTCTACATGTGTTTTGATCTATGCCATGCCATCTTTCCAGGGGTGTATGCCATGTATTTTTGTGATTTGTGTGCTGAGTGCATCGAGCTTGCTAAGTAGGGTACATGTTGTTGCTGATTTCAGTCCCTGTTCTGCTGTTATTTTTATGCCATGTAAACTTGATGCTACAGAGAGATCCATGCTTATTTTGAGATACTTCAGTAAGGATGTTTTGAACATATGGTTATGCTCTATCCATTCATGCCCCTGGTTGCACTTATAGCTTGCTGTAGATTGTTCATATCTTGATCCAAAGTTGCTAAATGATGTTGCTGTCAGCCTGTTAACATGAAGTTCAGTTTTGGCCATGTGATTTCCTAGTGATCCATGCACCCTATGGACTTACTCTTGCCATGCTTAGCTTCATAAACATGCCTTCTTACTGTTGGTTGCCTTGCCATGCCATGTATTGCTCTGTAGTGAGTTGCACAAGCTCATCTACATGCCTTCATAATTCTGTTCCTGCCATGTTTGAATCTGTAATATAACTTGCTATGTTTACATGGGTGCCATCATATTTTCTGATCCTTTTTGGCTCATGGTCAGTAAGGGACTTTTGTTCTATGTATTTAGTAGATTCATGCCATGCCTTTGTTTTCCATGATAAGTTCCTGTAACATGTTGTTTGATAGCTCTGAACATTGCAACCTGATGTTATTTCCTGATAAGTCTAACTGTTATTATTTGCAATCTTTCCATGTCTGTTTGAGCATGTTCTAGTCTTTTCTGGAGATAGCTCAGTGTTCATGTTTTGTTACGCTTTACCTGTACATCATGTCCATGCCTTTTTATTTCTTGTTGAGGTCCTATAGCATGTTGTTTTGGTGCTTGCAATATGCCTACTTGTTGTTTTGGACAGATTGTTGCTATGACTTGTATAGAGTGTATGTGTTGAACCGTTGCTCCGTTTTGAGTGTGCTCTATATGAAACTTGCTAGATTTTGCATGTAGTTTCATATTATCATGTTGCATACTTGTTTTGAGAGTGTTTTCTTGATGTTTGGGTGCATTTTGCATCAATGCCATGCTTAACTTGTTTTGCTCATATCTTCTAGGCTGTAGCTCCAAATCTAAGGAACTTTATATGTAACTTGACTAGAATCTCGTGTAGATGATCCTTGTGCATCTTAACTTGCTGTTTAACAACTTGAACATAATGTTTGTTTAGATCTGGACCAATTTCGAAATTTGCATATGAGGACTTACCGGAATTGTTATATGTTGTTCCCGGCCTCATTTAAACTTGCCTTGATGTGTTGCTCTTGTTTGCATCGTCTCTTGCCATGAGTAGCTTAATGTAGCTTTGTCATGCATCATGCTTGTTGTGCATCATGCCTTGTTCATGTGTGGTGTGTTTACCATGTTGTGTGCTTCTTTTCGATAGTTCCTGTTTCGTTGCGATCGTGAGGATTCGTTCGTCTATGGTTGGTTCGGCTTCATCCGTTCGTCTTCGTCATGGACTCGTTCTTCTTCCTTGCGGGATTTCAGGCAAGATGACCGCTACCCTGGATCTCACTACTATCATTGCTATGCTAGTTGCTTCGTTCTATCGCTATGCTGCGTTACCTATCATTTGCTCTTCAAGCCTCCCATATTGCCATGAACCTCTAACCTTTTGACACCTTTCCTATGCAAACCGTTGCTTGGCTATGTTACCGCTTTTGCTCAGCCCCTCTTATAGCGTTGCTAGTTGTAGGTGAAGTTGAAGATTTCTCCATGGTGGACAGGATTTTGGTTGGGATATCACAATATCTCTTATATTATTAATGCATCTATATATTTGGTAAAGGGTGGAAGGCTCGGCCTTATGCCTAGTGTTTTGTTCCACTCTTGCCGCCCTAGTTTCCGTTATACCGGTATTGTGTTCCCGGATTTTGCGTTTCTTACACGGTCGGGTGATTTATGGGACCCCCTTGACAGTTCACTTTGAATAAAACTCCTCCAGCAAGGCCCAACCTTGGTTTTACCATTTGCCTCACCACCACCTACTTTTCCCTTGGGAGTCGCTCTCTCGAGGGTCATCTTTATTATAGCCCCCCCGGGCCAGTGCTTGTCTAAGTGTTGGTCTGAACCGAGCAGCCTGCGGGGCCACCTCTAGGCAACTTGAGGGTTGGTTTTACTCGTAGCTTGACTTATCCGGTGTTGCCCTGAGAACGAGATATGTGCAGCTCCTATCGGGATTGTCGGCGCATCGGGCGGCTTTGCTGGTCTTGTTTTACCATTGTCGAAATGTCTTGTAAACCTGGATTCCGAGTCCGATCGGGTCTTCCTGGGAAAAGGTCTATTCCTTTGTTGATCGCGAGAGCTTATCATGGGCTAAGTTGGGACACCCCTGCAGGGTATAATCTTTCAAAAGCCGTGCCTGCGGTTATAGGCAGATGGGAATTTGTTAATGTTCGGTTGTAGATAACTTGACACCAGATCCGAATTAAAATGCATCAACCGCGTATGTAGCCGTGATGGTCTCTTCTCGGCGGAGTCCGGGAAGTGAACACGGTTTCTGTGTTATGTTTGACGTAAGTAGGAGTTCAAGATCACTTCTTGGTCATTACTAGTTGACGACCGTTCCTTTGCTTCTCTTCTCGCTCTTATTTGCGTATGTTAGCCACCATATCATGCTTAGTCGCTGCTGCAACCTCACCACTTTACCCCTTCCTTTCCCATTAAGATTTGGTAGTCTTGATACCCATGGTAATGGGATTGCTGAGTCCTCGTGGCTCACAGATTACTACAACAATAGTTGCAGGTACAGGTTGTGCGATGATCATGACGCGAGAGCGATGCTTGCTTGCGTTGAGTTCTTCTGCTTCTTCGATCAGGGGATAGGTTCCAGGTTGGCAGCCTGGGCTAGCAGGGTGGATGTCGTTCGAGTTTATGTTTATGTTTCATCCGTAGTCGGATGGTGCTCTTATGTATTGTGATGTTGTATTCGTGTGGCATTGTATGCCTATTGTATGTATCCCCATCTATTATGTAATGTTGATGTAATGATATCCACCTTGCAAAAGCGTTCCAATATGCGGGTCTATCCTTGGTGGGCCTCCGAGTTCCTTTTGGATAGGGTCGCATATTGGGCATGACACAATCCCTTCATGGCCACTTGCAAAAGTGAGATCTAATAAAGATAGTAAGATAAGATAAATATATTTTTGGTATTTTATAAGATAGATGCAGAAAGTAAATATGCAAATAAAGATAGATTCAAAGCAAATATGATAAGAGATAGACCCGGGGGCCATAGGTTTCACTAGAGGCTTCTCTCAAGATAGCATAAGTATTACAGTGGGTGAACAAATTATTGTCGAGCAATTGATAGAAAAGCGCATAGTTATGAGATTATCTAGGCATGATCATGTATATAGGCATCACATCCAAAACAAGTAGACCGACTCCTGCCTGCATCTACTACTATTACTCCACACATCGACCGCTATCCAGCATGCATCTAGAGTATTAAGTTCATAAGCACAGAGTAACGCATTAAGCCAGAAGACATGATGTAGAGGGATAAACTCATGCAATATGATATAAACCTCATCTTGTTATCCTCGATGGCAACAATACAATACGTGTCTTGCAACCCTTTCTGTCACTTGGTAAGAACACCGCAAGATTGAACCCAAAGCTAAGCACTTCTCCCATGGCAAGAAGAACCAATCTAGTAGGCCAAACCAAACTGATAATTCAAAGAGACTTGCAAAGATAACTCAATCATACATAAAAGAATTTAGAGACGATTCAAATATTATTCATAGATAAACTTGATCATAAACCCACAATTCATCGGATCTCGACAAACACACCGCAAAAAGAGATTACATCGAATAGATCTCCACAAGAGAGGGGGAGAACATTGTATTGAGATCCAAAAAGAGAGAAGAAGCCATCTAGCTAATAACTATGGACCCGTAGGTCTGTGGTAAACTACTCACAACTCATCGGAGGGGCAAGGATGTTGATGTAGAAGCCCCCCGTGGTTGATTCCCCCTCCGGCAGAGTGCCGACGAAGGCTCCAAGATGAGATCTCGCGGATACAGAAGGTTACGGCGGTGGAAATTGCGTTTCGTGGTGCTACTGGATGTTTTTGGGGTACGTAGGTATATATAGGAGGAAGAAGTACATCGGTGGCCACCCGAGGGGCCCATGAGACAGGGGGCGCACCCTACAGGGGGGCGGCCCCCTATCTCGTGGGGCCCTCGGGAGCTTCTTGACTTGCACTCCAAGCTCTCCAGATCAGATTTGCTCCAAAAAGCACGCTCCCGAAGGTTTCATTCCGTTTGGACTCCGATTGATATTCCTTTTCTTCGAAATACTGAAATAGGCAGAAAAATAGCAATATGGCCTTGGCCTCCGGTTAGTAGGTTAGTCCCAAAAATGATATAAATGTGTAAAATAAAGCCCATAAACATGCAAAAGGGGTAATATAATAGCATGGAACAATCAAAAATTAGAGATACGTTGGAGACGTATCAAGCATCTTGCCAGCATTATGAGTACCCAGGATATTGTTTCTTGAACTCTTCTGAAGTGGTTTCAGTTGTGGACTTGTTTTGCTGCAGCGTTTATATGCTGCTTTGTTCCCTATATTTGCACTGGTGGCAAACTTTGATGCCCAGTGGATGTAATATGTGTAATAGTCGTGATATCCTAGCATAAGTTGCTTGCTTATTTATTTCCTTGTTGTCTTGTTTATTTCTTTTCTTGTAGTCAGTGCAGTTCTTTTTCCGTGGTTTGCTAGTGGCTGCAATAACCTATTTTTTAAACTAGGCCACAATAACCATGGGCAAATATTTACTATAGTGACACTGGGCCTCCTACGGGCCGTAGAAACAGTGGGCCTTCTACGGGCCGTAGAAATAGTGGGCCTTCTACGGGCCGTAGGAACAATGGGCCTTCTACGGGCCATAGAAACAATGGGCCTTCTACGGGTTGTATCATCAATGGGCCTTATACGGGCCGTATGATCGGTTGGCCAAACATGGGCCAATAATAGGTCGCATTATGGCCGTAAACGGTCTAGAGTTGGAATCGTCCGTTCATGGGCCGACCATAATGGGCCATCGTTAATAGGCCGTATTTGATGACACTATGAAAACGGCCCAACGTATTAACGGACCACAAACAGACCGACTGTAACCACGGGCTGAATTTGGCCCACAAGCAGAAAATGACAGTAATGAGCCGTAAGTAAATGAATGCTGGAAATGAGCCCAGGAATAAATGGGCTCTGAGAAGGCCGAAAGATAATATGGGCTAGAAACGGCCCAACAGAATAACGGGCCGTTAATGGGTATAAAGTGATACACTATTCAGTATGGGCCAGTTTCACCATGGGCCGTTAATGGGTGTAAAGTGATACACTGTTCATTACGGGCCAGTTTCACCACGGGCCATTAATGGGTGTAAAGTGATACATTGTTCATTACGGGCCAGTTTCACCACAGGCCATTAATAGGCCAAGAGTTACATAGGACCTCATATGGGCCGAAAGACGTCATGGGCCATACATGGGCCAGAAGTGAAAACGGGCTGGAATCATATTGGATGGCCCATATGATGCTACTGGGCCTGATTCGGATAGGGCGTAACGGGCCTTGGGTTAGCGGGCTGTAAGTGGACTATATGCGAATAGGTCGTTAACAGGCTTTCCATGGGCCGGCCCTCCACCTTTTGACCAAGTCAAACGGGCCGGCCTTTCCACAGGAATGTGCCTCTATTGGGTCGTGCCATGTGTCGACGTATCATAGGCGCCTTCTGTCCAATGAATGGATGACATATGTCCCAACGATGAGACGACACGTGTTTCCTCCATCCAATGATGATTTTACACGTGGAAAATCCCCATTGGTCGGGGCTGTTAACGGGTTATCGGATCCAAAACCCGACTCGATAGCTTAACGGCGTTCCATTACTGTGGATGCCACGTGTCGGTCACCCTTGACGAAAGCACTTCTGTGACGCGTGATTTATCGTCATGGAAGTGGACACTTCCGTGATGATAATTTTGGAAATGTCATGGAACACTTCTACGACAGCACAGGTACGGCTATCTTGATTCTGTCATAAAATCGTCATGGATGTACATGCATGACAGAAAACGCGACCTACTGTGACAAACATGTATCATCATGGAAGTGTATTTTTCTTGTAGTGTGATAAGTTTAGACCTTATATTGTTGATTCTAAAGTAACTGTTCACACTGATCATGCTGCTATTAAAAATCTTATGGAAAAGAAAGATGCTAAACCTAGACTTATTAGATGGGTTCTCTTACTACAAGAATTTGATTTGCATAGTATTGATAGAAAGGGAGCTGAGAACCCCATTGCAGACAACTTTTCTAGGTTAGAGAATGTTCTTGATGACCCACTACCTATTGATGATAGCTTCCCTGATGAACAATTAGCTATCATAAATGCTTCTCATACTGCTCCATGGTATGCTGATTATGCTAATTACACTCTTGCTAAATTCATACCACCTAGTTTCACATACCAGCAAAAGAAAAGTTTTTCTATGATTTAAGACATTACTTCTGGGATGACCCACACCTATATAAAGGAGTAGATGGTGTTATTAGACATTTTGTATGTGAGCATGAACAGGAACAGATCCTACGCAAGTGTCACTCCGAGGCTTATGGAGGGCACCACGCTGGAGATAGAACTGCACATAAGGTATTGCAATCCGGTTTTTATTGGCCCACTCTCTTCAAGGATGCCCATAAGTTTGTCTTGTCTTGCGATGAATGTCAAAGAATTGGTAATATTAGTAGACGTCAAGAAATGCCTATGAATTATTCTCTTGTTACTGAACCATTTGATGTTTGGGGCTTTGATTATATGGAACTATTTCCTTCCTCTAATGGGTATACACATATTTTAGTTGATGTTGATTACGTTACTAAGTGGGTAGCAGCTATTCCAACTAGTAGTGTTGATCATAACACCTCTATTAAGATGCTTAAAGAAGTTATTTTTCCGAGGTTTGGAGTCCCAAGATACCTAATGACTGATGGTGGTTCACATTTTATTCATGGTGCTTTTCATAAAATGCTTGCTAAGTATGATGTTAATCATAGAATTGCATCTCCTTACCACCCATAGTCTAGTGGCCAAGTAGAATTGAGTAATAGAGAGCTTAAATTGATTTTGCAAAAGACTGTTAATAGATCTAGAAAGAATTGGTCCAAGAAACTTGATGATGCATTATGGGCTTATAGAACTGCATATAAAAATCCTATGGGTATGTCTCCATATAAAATGGTTTATGGAAAGGCATGTCACTTACCTCTCGAACTAGAACATAAGGCATACTGGGCCATTAAAGAGCTCAATTATGATTTCAAGCTTGCTGGTGAGAAGAGGTTATTTGACATTAGCTCACTTGATGAATGGAGAAACCAAGCCTCTGAGAATGCCAAACTATTTAAAGAAAAAGTTAAAAGATGGCATGACAAAAGGATACAAAAGCACGAGTTTAATGTAGGTAATTATGTGTTGCTTTTCAACTCTTGTTTAAGATTTTTTTTGCAGGAAAACTCCTCTCTAAATGGGAAGGTCCTTACGTTATCGAGGAGGTCTATCGTTCTGGTGCCATAAAAATTAACAACTTTGAAGGCACAAATCCGAAGGTGGTGAACGGTCAAAGAATCAAACATTATATCTCAAGTAATCCCATAAATGTTGAAACCAATGTTATTGAAACCATAACCCCGGAGGAATACATAAGGGACACTTTCCAGAATGTTTCAGACTCCGAAAAGGAATAGGTATGTCGTACGGTAAGTAAACCCACTCCAAAACAGTTCTAATAGCAGTTTTTCTCCGTTTTGGAATATTTAAGAAAATAGGAAAATAAGAAGTAGTCCGAGAAGGACACGAGGCGTCCACGAGGGTGGAGGGCGCGCCCCTACCTCATGGGCACCTCGTGTGCTCTCCGGACTCTGTTTTCTTGCACGATACTTCTTTTGGTCGGTAAAAATTCATTATATAATCTCCCAAAGGTTTTGACCATCGTACCACGACGAAATCCTCTGTTTTTGTCTTGAGCTGTTTTTGTCGCAGATTAGAGCAATATGTTGTCCCAGGATTCATAGGGAGAAAGCTATGTGGCTGATTACCTTGCAGACCCTAAGGTCTACGGGGACTTGGAGAATTATGGTTGGACCACTGAGGAAGAAGAAGACTATGAGCCTAAGGGAAAGGAGGAAACAAGCTCAGATGAAGATGAAGTCCCATTACCTCAACCTGGGGACATGCATGTGGAGTTTAAAAAGTCAAGCCTCCCTGATAGAGCAAAGAAACCTAAGATCAAGTTTATCCCTTTTCGTCTCTTGCGGGAGAACAAACAAGAACTATGCAAAAGGATATTAAGCCTTGAGCAGGAGATCGATGATCTAAGGGAGAAAAATTCCATCCTCAAGCGCAAATTAAGGGACAAGCCTACATCATCAACAACTCCATCATCACCACCTCCGAAGAAGGAGACATAAACACATGGGTATGGGCACTCCCCTTGGCAACCACCAAGCTTGGGGGAGGTGCCCCGGTATCGTATCACCATCACACTCCTATCTTTACCATTTTACTTAGTTCGATCCTTTTAGTAATATCTTGATCTAGTAGAATAAAGTTTTGTTATGATTTAGTTTTGAGTTTTGCCTTATGATCCTTCCATGTAATCGAGTTCGTGAGCTATATATAATAAAGATTAGTGTTGAGTCAAGGGCTTTGCTATCTTGCCATGATCTTGAGGGAATAAAAGAAAAAGAAATAACAAAAAGAAATAAAGAGATCATATTTATATTATGGAGAGTAATGACTTCACATAAAGGGTATGATGAATAAAAGTTGTTGAGAGTTGGCAAACATAGTTTTGGTCATCGTTGCAATTAATAGGAAGTAATAAAGAAAGAGAGGTTTTCACATATAAATATACTATCTTGGAAATCTTTTATGATTGTGAGCACTCATTAAAATATGACATGCTAAAGAGTTCATGTTAGACAAGGAAGACAACGTAATGGGTTGTGTTTTCTTATATCCGAAATAAAGTATATTGTCATGGATCATCCAACATGTTGAGCTTGCCTTTTCCCCTCATGCTAGCCAAATTCTTTGCACCAAGTAGAGATACTACTTGTGCTTTCGAATATCCTTAAATCCAGTTTTGCCATGAGAGTCCACCATACCTACCTATGGATTGAGTAAGATCCTTCAAGTAAGTTGTCATTGTTGTATGCAATAAAAATTGCTCTCTAAATATGTATGACTTATTAGTGTGGAGAAAATAAGCTTTATACGATCTTGTGATATGGAAGCAATAAAAGCGACGGACTGCATAATAAAGGTCCATATCACAAGTAGCAATATAAAGTGATGTTCATTTGCATTAAGATTTCATGCATTCAACCATAAAAGCACATGACAACCTCTGCTTCCCTCTGCGAAGGGCCAATCTTTTACATTTGTCTTATAACATTTACTATAGTCATGGTGATCTTCACCTTTCCTTTTTACATTTTATCCTTTGGCAAGCACCTTGTGTTGGAAAGGTCCTGATATATATATATATCCAATTGGATGTAAGTTAGCATGAACTATTATTGTTGACATTACCCTTGAGGTAAAAGGTTGGGAGGCAACACTATAAGCCCCTATCTTTCTCTGTGTCCAATTAAAACTCCATACCCATAAGTATTGCGTGAGTGTTAGCAATTGTGAAAGACTAAATGATAGTTGAGTATGTGGACTTGCTGAAAAGCTCTTATATTGACTCTTTCTGATGTTATGATAAATTGCAATTGCTTCAATGACCGAAGTTATAGTTTGTTAGTCCTCAATGAAGTTTCTGATTCATACTTGACATTGTGGATAGATTATTACTTGAGCATAAGAAATCATATGACAATATTTATATATGTTGTTGTTATAAGAATGATCATGATGCCCTCATGTCCGTATTTTATTTTATCGACACCTCTATCTCTAAACATGTGGACATATTTTTTGATTTCGGCTTCCGCTTGAGGACAAGCGAGGTCTAAGCTTGGGGGAGTTGATACGTACATTTTGCATCATGCTTTGATATTGATATTTATTGCATTATGGGCTGTTATTACACGTTATGTCACAATACTTATGCCTATTCTCTCTTATTTTACATGGTTTACATGAAGAGGGAGAATGCCGGTAGCTGGAATTCTGGGTTGGAAAAAGAGCAAATAATAGAGACCTATTCTGCACAACTCCAAAAGTCTTGAAACTCCACAAAAGTTACTTTTGGAATTAATAAAAAATATTGAGCGAAGAAAGTACCAGAGGGGGCCCAGACCCTAGCCACGAGGGTGGGGGTGTGCCCCCTGCCTCGTGGGCCCCCTGGCAGTCCTCCGGCGGCCATCTTCTGCTATATGAAGTCTTTTACCCTAAAAAAATGATAAGCAATCTTTCGGGACGAAACACCGCCGCCACGAGGCGGAACCTTGGCGGAACCAATCTAGGGCTCCGGCGGAGCTGTTCTGCCAGGGAAACATCCCTTCGGGAGGGGAAATCATCACCATCAATCCTCTTAGCGGGAGGGGGTCAATCTCCATCAACATATTGACCATCACCATCTCCTCTCAAACCCTAGTTCATCTCTTGTATCCAATCGTTGTCCCAAAACCTCAGATTGGTACCTGTGGGCTACTAGTAGTGTTGATTACTCCTTGTAGTTGATGCTAGTTGGTTTATTCGGTGGAAGATCATATGTTCAGATCCTTTATGCATATTAATACCCCTCTGATTATGAACATGAATATGGTTTGTGAGTAGTTACATTTGTTCCTGAGGACATGGGAGAAATCTTGCTATGAGTAGTCATGTGAATTTGGTATTCGTTCGATATTTTGATGAGATGTATGTTGTCTCTCCTCTAGTGGTGTTATGTGAACATCGACTACATGACACTTAACCATTGCTTGGGCCTAGAGGAAGGCATTGGGAAGTAATAAGTAGATGATGGGTTGCTAGAGTGACAGAAGCTTAAACCCTAGTTTATGTGTTGCTTCGTAAGGGGCTGATTTGGATCCATATGTTTCATGCTATGGTTAGGTTTACCTTAATACTTCTTTTGTAGTTGGGATGCTTGTAATAAGGGTTAATCATAAGTGGGATGCTTGTCCAAGAAAGGGCAGTACCCAAGCACCGGTCCACCCACATATCAAATTATCAAAGTAACGAACGTGAATCATATGAGCGTGATGAAAACTAGCTTGACTATAATTCCCATGTGTCCTCGAGAGCGTTTTCGTTCATATAAGAATTTGTCCAGGCTTGTCCTTTGCTACAAAAAGGATTGGGCCACCTTGCTGCACCTTATTTACTTTTGTTACTTGTTACTCGTTACGAATTACCTTATCACAAAAGTATTTGTTACCGATAATTTCAGTGCTTGCAAAGAATACCTTACTGAAAACCGCTTGTCATTTCCTTCTGCTCCTCGTTGGGTTCGACACTCTTACTTATTGAAAGGAATATGATAGATCCCATACACTTATGGGTCATCAAGACTCTTTTCTGGCGCCGTTGCCGGGGAGTGAAGCGCCTTTGGTAAGTGGAACTTGGTAAGGAAAATTTTGTATAGTGTGCTGAAATTTACTGTCACTTGTTACTATGGAGCATAATCCTTTGAGGGGCTTCTTCGGGGTATCTTCACCCCGACCAGTAGAGCAAAGAGTTGCTCCTCAACCTAATAAACCTACTGAAAATGTTTACTTTGAAATTCCTTTGGGTATGATAGAGAAACTGCTAGCCAATCCTTTTACAAGAGATGGAACATTGCATCCCGATTTGCACCTAATCTATGTGGATGAAGTTTGTGGATTATTTAAGCTTGCAGGTATGCCCAAGGATGTTATCAATAAGAAGGTCTTCCCTTTATCTTTGAAGGGAGAGGCATGGACATGGTTTAGGCTATGTGATGATATGGGATCATGGAACTACAACCGATTGAAATTGGAATTTCATCAGAAGTTTTATCCTATGCATCTTGTTCATCGTGATCATAATTATATATATAATTTTTGGCCTCGTGAAGGAGAAAGCATCGCTCAAGCTTGGGGGAGGCTTAAGTCAATGTTATATTCATGCCCCAATCATGATCTCTCAAGAGAAATGATCATTCAATTTTTTATGCTCGGCTTTCTCTCAACAATCGCTCCATGCTCGATACTTCTTGTACTGGTTCTTTTATGATGAAGACTATTGAATTAAGATGGGATTTATTGGAAAGAATTAAACGCAACTCTGAAGATTGGGATCTCGACGAAGGTAAGGAGTGAGGTATGACGCCTAAGTTTGATTGTGTTAAATCTTTTGTGGACACCGATGTTTTCCGTGAATTTAGCACTAAATATGGACTTGACTCTGAGATAGTAGCTTCTTTCTGTGAATCATTTGCTACTCATGTTGACCTCCCTAAGGAGAAGTGGTTTAAATATAGCCCTCCCATTGAAGTAGTTGCACCTATTAAAGTTGAAGAAAAGACTATCACTTATAATGATCCTATTGTTCCCGCTACCTATATTGAGAAACCACCTTTCGCTGTTAGGATAAAGGATCATGCTAAAGCTTCAACTGTGGTTCGTAAGAGTAATACTAGAACACCTACACCATGTGAGCAAATTAAAGTTGAACCTAGTATTGCTATGGTTAAAGATATCTTGGCTCATAATATTGATGGGCATGTTATTTACTTCTATGATGAAGCTGCTAGAATTGCTAGACCCGATACTAAAAATAAACATAGACCTGTTGTAGGCATGCCTGTTATTTCTGTTAAAATAGGAGATCATTGTTATCATGGCTTATGTGATATGGGTGCTAGCACTAGTGCAATACCTCATTCCTTATATAAAGAAATTATGCATGATATTGCACCTGCTGAGATAGAAGAAATTGATGTTACAATTAACCTTGCCAATAGAGATACTATTTCACCAGTTGGGATTGTTAGAGATGTTGAAGTCTTGTGTGGGAAAGTTAAATATCCTGCTGATTTTCTTGTTCTTGGTTCCCCACAAGATAGTTTTTGTCCCATCATATTTGGTAGACCCTTCTTGAATACTATTAATGCTAAGATAGATTGCGAAAAGGATATTGTTATGATTGGTTTAGGGGATATGTCTCATGAGTTTAATTTTGCTAAATTTCGTAGACAACCCCATGTTAAAGAATTGCCTAGTAAGGATGAAATTATTGGTCTTGCTTCTATTGTCATGCCTCCTAATGATCCTTTAGAACAATATTTGCTAGACCATGAAAATGATATGTTTATGAATGAAAGAAGGGAGAGAGATGAAGTATTCTTTAAACATGGACCTATTTTGAAACACAACTTGCCTGTTGAAATTCTAGGGGATCCTCCACCACCCAAGGGTGATCCCGTGTTTGAGCTTAAACCACTACTAGATACACTTAAATATGCTTATCTTGATGAAAAGAAGATATATCCTGTTATTATTAGTGCTAACCTTTCAGAGCAGGAAGAGGAGAAATTATTGAAAACTCTGAAGAAGCACCATGCTACTATTGCATATACTCTTGATGATCTTAAGGGCATCAGTCCCACTCTATGCCAACACAAAATAAAACTGGAGAAAGATGCTAAACCAATTTTTGATCACCAATGACGGTTAAATCCTAAGATGAAAGAAGTGGTAAGAAAATAAATACTAAAGCTCCTGGAGGTAGGTATAATTTATCCCGTTGCTGATAGTCAGCGGGTAAGTCCTGTCCATTGTGTCCCTAAGAAGGGAGGTATTACTGTTGTTCCTAATGATAAAGATGAATTGATCCCGCAAAGAATTGTTACAGGTTATAGGATGGTAATTGATTTCCGCAAATTAAATAAAGCTACTAAAAAGAATCATTACCCTTTGCCTTTTATTGATCAAATGCTAGAAAGATTATCCAAACATACACATTTTTGCTTTCTAGATGGTTACTCTGGTTTCTCTCAAATAACTGTGTCAAAAGAGGATCAACAAAAGACCACTTTTACATGCCCTTTCGGTACTTTTGCTTATAGACTTATGCCTTTTGGTTTATGTAATGCACCTGCTACCTTTCAAAGATGCATGATGGCTATATTCTCTGACTTTTGTGAAAAGATAGTTGAGGTTTTCATGGATGATTTCTCCGTTTATGGATCCTCTTTTGATGATTGCTTGAGAAACCTTGGTCGATTTTGCAGAGATGTGAAGAAACTAATCTTGTATTGAATTGGGAAAAGTGCCACTTTATGGTTAATGAAGGTATTGTCTAGGGGCATAAAATTTCTGAAAGAGGTATTGAAGTTGATAAAGCTAAAGTTGATGCTATTGAAAGCATGCCGTGTCCTAAAGACATTAAAGGTATAAGAAGTTTTCTTGGTCATGCCGGTTTTTATAGGAGGTTTATTAAAGACTTGTCAAAAATTTCTATGCCTCTGACTAATCTCTTACAAAAAGATATTCCTTTGTCTTCGATGATGATTGTGTAGAAGCATTTGAAATACTTAAGAAAGCTTTGATTTCTGCACCTATTGTTCAGCCACCTGATTGGAATTTACCCTTTGAAATTATGTGAAATGCTAGTGATTATGCTGTAGGTGCTATTCTAGGACAAAGAGTTGATAAGAAACTAAATGTTATCCAATATGCTAGTAAAACTCTAGACAGTGCCCAGAGAAATTATGCTACTACTGAAAAAGAATTTTTAGCACTTGTATTTGCTTGTGATAAGTTTAGACCTTATATTGTTGATTCTAAAGTAATTGTTCACACTGATCATGCTGCTATTAAATATCTTATGGAAAAGAAAGATGCTAAACCTAGACTTATTAGATGGGTTCTCTTACTACAAGAATTTGATTTGCATATTATTGATACACTACAAGGAAAAGGGCTATAGATAATATGGACATTAATAGCGCACCACACATGTGGTGCGCCACTACTATATACTAATGGCGCACCATGTGTTGGTGCGACATTAGTGTCCAAATACTAATGGCGCACCACTTCCACGGTGCGCCACTACTAACAATTTTTTTTATTTTTTTTCAAAACTAGTAATGGTGCACCAGGGGATAGTGCGTCATTACTAGTTAAACTAGTAATTGCGCACCACACCCTCGGTGCATCACTCCCACGGTGCGCCATTACTAAGTTTGACCAAAAATTCCACCGAATGCACCCCCCCTGGTGGACCGCCTTTTCAGTTTAAAAAAAACTAAAAGAAAATGATGGAAATGTCAAAAAAAATAAAAGAAAATAAGTTTCCCATGTGACATCTGGTCTACTTGTTGGGAAAATTTATAAATATGAATTTCGACTTCATTTGCAAAATCTCTCTGGAATTTGTAAAATGGGCATAACTTTTGCATACGAACTCGGATTAAAAGTTTTTTATATGAAAAATCATCTACTCGAAAAGTTACATCCGAATTTAACTGGGGGAACCCTGTTAAACATTTTCAAAATCCTCAAAAACCTAACAGAAAAAAAGTTACGGGGCTTTTAAGATCTAGAGGGGGAAATGGCGAAAAAATTCAAACTTACTAGTGGCGCACCATTTGCTAGGTGCGCCACTAGTAACAGAAAAAAATTGGTTTCAAATTTTTTTTTGGATTTTTTTTTCAAAAGATGATACGTAATATGACCGGGAAGTTTGAAATATTTTTCAAAATTTCATCATACTCATGAATATGAACAAAGTCCTAGACATCAACAAGGTTTAATAGGATTGATATGATAGATATATCAACAAGTGCATGTTAAGTGAGGTGGTGCTGGGGTTGGATAGAACTGCGAAGTTAAGCGTGCTCGGGCTGGAGTAGTGTGAGGATGGGTGACCTTTCGGGAAGTTTGACCACAAAGTGCGACTTCACTTGAGATTAAGCATATTGACTCGATATTAAGCCATAGTGACCCGAGATTAAGAAAAAACGAAAAAAAAATTTGAAAAAAAATTTTGAAAAAAAAATCTAAAAGAAAATTGTTAGTAATGGCGCACTTCTATGTGGTGCGCCATTACTAAGTCAGATAGTAATGGCGCACCGTGTGATATACCAGATACTAATGGCGCACCAGGGAGTGCGCCATTAGTATTAAATTCTAATGGCGTGGTGCTAGTGGCGCACCTGTAGTGCGCCATTAGTAGGCAAAACAGGTGCGCCACTAGCAGGCCTTTTCCTAGTAGTGAGGGGTCGAGTGAATCCTATCTCTACTGTAAGAGTATGCCTCCTGCTGCACCAATGTTGTTTGAAGAAGTTCCCTAGCTCTCCCTGTTTCAACCGCCATTGGAGAATCGCCTTCCACTGGGAGAGCCGCCAATTGTGTTGCTGTAGCGATCATGTTATCCAAAGGGTTGGAATAACGACCTGGTGGTGTTGGCACATGCTGAGGCGAAGTACTATTTAGACGAGGTGGCTCCGTTACGCGTGGTTGAACCGGTGTTCTAGCCCCGGGCACTGCGGCCCGGTTTATCTCCGGCGGGTTACTGGTCCCCGCTCTAGGCGTGCAAAAGAGGTTTCTTGCCTCGTAAACCGGAGGTAGACGAGACTTGTGCCTCCTCCTTATGATTTGATTTGAAGCGTTTTCATCCATCGTAAGCCGGAAAGCTTCTGACTGAATCCGCTGGGCCTGAGCATCTAGGGCAGCCCACTCTGCGGCCATCCTAACATCCTCTGCCGCCAGGTTTTCCTTGGCTAACGCTACCTCATGACGTAATTTTGCAATCTCCGCATTATGTTGAGCCTGATTCGTCGAGCTAACCTCCGTTGTTAACAAAGTTGTCAGCTTATTCAGCAGATCTATCAAAACCTGAGCCGGCAGACGCACATGGCCTCTTGCCCTGGCTACCTTCACCGCTGCTGACCCAGAAGTCATTGCTACCACAGTTGACGAATTTTGCCCAGGCTGCGTACCAGCCATGAAGATTGCAACCGTGTTCGGCGGCTCATAGGGGTCCGGAATATTGTCTCCATCGGAACAGGCCCCAAGCCTGTCGTCTTGCAATTGATACAATGAAGTAGTCTCCCATGTGGATGACTCACCGTCAGAATAGATGGTCGCCTCACCGCCAGACATAGATCCTTCATCAAATTCCGCTCCATGGATGAATCCCACAAAGGCACGCTTCACGGCGGGCTGAGCTCGGGCGGGTCTTGCACGCTGAGCCGTCTCGATGATGTCGGTGCAGATGTTCGGCTTAGGGCCCGGCTCGCTGATCTTGCCGATGAAGATGTGCATTCCGCCAAAGGGACCGGTACCCGTACTCAATTGAGCCGGTCTCGGGGCCCCAGCCTGCATCGTCGATGTAGAGCTTGCTGCGATGACTCTTCGTCATCCGGCCCACAGCATATCCCTTGATCCCTTCAAAGTTGCCCTTTAAAAACTCAAAACCACCATGCGCTGGGCCCATGGTGGGTGCCAACTGTCGTGGAATAGTCACGGCAGATGTCCTAGCATAAGGACTTAGTAGTGGAGTCATCACAACTAGGTTAGCTTAAAGGGGTTAAACGAGACAAAGGACACAGGAGTTTATACTGGTTCGGCCCCTTGCAGTGAAGGTAAAGGCCTAATCCGGTTTGAGGTGGTATTGCTTATGTCTCGGTTATCAGGGAGCGAATACGCTTGACCTAGCTTTCGATCTGTTGTTTCTTGTCCTGAACCATCGTCTAGTCGTCCCTTTATATACACAGGTTGACGCCCAGCAGCTCACGAGTCCCGGCCAGCTCATAGACAGCATGTCCAGCTCGGTGACTAACTATACATGCCTTATAATACAAGTCTTATACATATGGCGGTTTACTCTTACGGGCCTTAAGTCACCCTTGGGCCTTGGGCCCTTGCCTGTGAACTGCCATCTTCAATATCCTTATGGGCTTTACATCATGAATCGCCACAGGCATAACCCAGCCTCTCCTGGGAGGGTCATACCTAATATTTATATCCCCAACAAGGGACGTCATTGAGATAAATGTGTGTTGAACACGGAGGTGCCGTATGTTCGGTGCTGAGATCGGTCGGATCGTAAAGACATTCGACTACATCAACTGCGTTGATATAACGCTTCCGCTTTTGGTCTACGAGGGTACGTGGACACACTCTCCCCGCTCGTTGCTATGCTTCTCCTAGATAGATCTTGCGTGATCGTAGGAATTTTTTTGAAATTACTGTGTTCCCCAATAGTGGTATCAGACCCAGGTTTATGCATAGATGTTATATGCACGAGTAGAACACAAAGAGTTCTGGGCGATAATTGTCATACTGCTTAGCAGCATGTCATACTTTGATTCAGCGGTATTGTTGGATGAAGCGGCCCAGACCGACATTACATGACCGCGTTCATGAGACTGGTTCTACCGACGTGCTTCGCACACAGGTGGCTGGTAGGTGTCTGTTTCTCCAGCTTTAGTTGAATCGAGTGTGGCTATGCCCGGTCCTTGTTAAAGGTTAAAACAACACACTTGACGAAAAATCATTGTGATTTTGATGCGTAGGTAAGAAAGGTTCTTGGTAAGCCTGTAGCAGCCACGTAAAACTTGTAACAATAAAGTAGAGGATGTCTAACTTGTTTTTGCAGGGCATGTTGTGATGTGATATGGTCAAGACGTGATGATATATAAATTGATGTATGAGATGATCATGTTTTGTAAAAGTTATCGGCAACTGGCAGGAGCCTTATGGTTGTCGCTTTATTGTATGAAATGCAATCGCCATGTAATTGATTTACTTTATCACTAAGCGGTAGCGATAGTCGTAGAAGCAATAGTTGGCGAGACGACAACAATGCTTAGATGGAGATCAAGGTGTCAAACCGGTGACGATAGTGATCATGACGGTGCTTTAGAGATGGAGATCAAAGGCACAAGATGATGATGGCCATATCATATCACTTATATTGATTGCATGTGATGTTTATCCTGTATGCATCTTATTTTTCTTAGTACGGCGGTAGCATTATAAGATGATCTCACACTAAATTTCAAGGTATAAGTGTTCTCCCTGAGTATGCACCGTTGCTACAGTTCGTCATGCCGAGACACCACGTGATGATCGGGTGTGATAAGCTCTACGTTCACACACAACAGGTGCAAGCCAGTTTTGCACACGCAGAATACTCGGGTTAAACTTGACGAGCCTAGCATATGCAGATATAGCCTCGGAACACTGAGACCGAAAGGTCGAGCATGAATCATGTAGTAGATATGATCAACATAGTGATGTTCACCATTGAAAACTACTCCATCTCACGTGATGATCGGACATGGTTTAGTTGATATGGATCACGTGATCACTTAGATGATTAGAGGGATTTCTATCTAAGTGGGAGTTCTTAAGTAATATGATTAATGGAACTTTAATTTATCATGAACTAAGTACCTGGTAGTTTTTTGCATGCCTATGTTGTTGTAGATAAATGGCTCGTGCTACTGTTCTGTTGAATTTTAATGCGTTCCTAGAGAAAGCTAAGTTGAAAGATGATGGTAGCAACTACATGGACTGGGTCCGTAACTTGAGGATTATCCTCATTGCTGCATAGAAGAATTATGTCCTGGAAGCACCGCTAGGTGTACCACCCGCGCCAGCAACTGCAGACATTGTGAATGTCTGGCAGACGCGTGTTGATTACTACTCAATAGTTTAGTGTGCCATGCTTTACGGCTTAGAACCGGGACTTCAACGATGTTTTGAACGTCATGGAGCATATGAGATGTTCTAGGAGTAGAAGTTAATATTTCAAGAAAATGCCCGGACTAAGAGATATGAAGTCTCCAATATGTTCTATAGCTGCAAGATGGATGGGAATAGTTATGTCAGTGAACATATACTCAGAATGGCTGGGTACCACAACCACTTGACTCAACTGGGAGTTAATCTTCCTGATGATAGTGTCATTGACAGAGTTCTTCAATCACTGCCACCAAGCTACAAAAGCTTCATGATGAACTATAACATGCAAGGGATGGATAAGACAATTCCCGAGCTCTTCGCAATGCGAAAAGCTACGAAGGTAGAAATCAAGAAGGAGCATCAAGTGTTGATGGTTAACAAGACCACTAGTTTCAAGAAAAAGGGTAAAGGGAAGAAGGGGAACTTCAAGAAGAACGGCAAGCAAGTTTTTGCTCAAGTGAAGAAGCCCAAGTCTGGACCTAAGCCTGAGACTGAGTGCTTCTACTGCAAAGGAACTGGTCACTAGAAGCGGAACTGCCCCAAGTATTTGGCGGATAAGAAGGATGGCAAAGTGAAAGGTATATTTGATATACATGTTATTGATGTGTACTTAACTAATGCTCGCAGTAGCACCTTAGTATTTGATACTGGTTCTGTTGCTCATATTTGCAACTCAAAATAGGGGCTACGGATTAAGCGAAGATTGGCTAAGGACAAGGTGACGATGCACGTGGGAAATGGTTCCAAAGTCGATGTGATCGTGGTCGGCACGCTACCTCTACATCTACCTTCGGGATTAGTTTTAGACCTGAATAATTGTTATTTGGTGCCAGCGTTAAGCATGAACATTATATCTGGATCTTGTTTGATCCGAGACGGTTATTCATTTAAATCAGAGAATAATGGTTGTTCTATTTATATGAGTAATATCTTTTATGGTCATGCACCCTTGATGAGTGGTCTATTTTTGTTTAATCTCGATAGTAGTGATACACATATTCATAATGTTGAAGCCAAAAGATATAAGTTTAATAATGACAGTGCAACTTATTTATGGCACTGCCGTTTGGGTCATATTGGTGTAAAGCGCATGAAGAAACTCCATGTTAATGGGCTTTTGGAATCACTTGATTATGAGTCACTTGATACTTGCGAACCATGCCTCAGTGGCAAGATGACTAAAACTCCGTTCCTCGGAACAATGGAACGAGCAACGGACTTGTTGGAAATAATACATACTGATGTATGCAGTCCGATGAGTGTTGAGGCTCGTGGCGGGTATCATTATTTGCTGACCTTCATAGATGATTTGAGCAGATATGGGTATATCTACCTCATGAAACATAAGTCTGAAACATTTGAAAATTTCAAAGAATTTCAGAGTGAAGTGGAAAATCATCGTAACAAGAAAATAAAGTTTCTATGATCTGATCATGGAGGAGAATATTTGGGTTATGAGTTTGGTCTTCATCTGAAACAATGCGGAATAGTTTCGCAACTCACGCTACCTGGAACACCACAGCGTAATGGTGTGTCCAAACGTCGTAACCGCACTTTATTAGATATGGTGCGATCTATGATGTCTCTTACTGATTTACCGCTATCGTTTTGGGGTTATGCTTTAGAGATGGCTGCATTCACATTAAATAGGGCACCATCTAAATCCGTTGAGACGACACCTTATGAACTATGGTTTGGCAAGAAACCCAAGTTGTCATTTCTGAAAGTTTGGGGTTGCGATGCTTATGTGAAAAAACTTCAACCTGATAAGCTCGAACCCAAATCGGAGAAATGTGTCTTCGTAGGATACCCAAAGGAGACTGTTGGGTACACCTTCTATCACAGATCCGAAGGCAAGATATTCATTACTAAGAATGGATCCTTTCTAGAGAAGGAGTTTCTCTTGAAAGAAGTGAGTGGGAGGAAAGTAGAACTTGATGAGGTAATTGTACCTGCTCCCAAATTGAAAAGTAGTATATCACAGAATCAGTTCCACTGATTCCTACACCAATTAGTGAGGAAGTTAATGATGATGATCATGAAACTTCAGATCAAATTACTACCGAACCTCGTAGGTCAACTAGAGTAAGATCTGCACCAGAATGGTACGGTAATCATGTTCTGGAAGTCATGTTACTAGACCATGATGAACCTACGAACTACGAGGAAGCGATGATGAGCCTAGATTCCGCAAAATGGCTTGAGGCCATGAAATCTGAGATGGGATCCATGTATGAGAACAAAGTGTGGACTTCGGTTGACTTGCCCAATGATCGGCAAGCCATCGAGAATAAATGGATCTTCAAGAAGAAGACTGACGCAGACGCTAATGTTACTGTCTACAAAGCTCGACTTGTTACAAAAGGTTTTTGACAAGTTCAAGGAGTTGACTACGATGAGACTTTCTCACCCATAGTGATGCTTAAGTCTGTCCGAATCATGCTAGCAATTGCCGCATTTTATGATTATGAAATTTGGCAAATGGATGTCAAAACTACATTCCTGAATGGATTTCTGGAAGAAGAGTTGTATATGATGCAACCAGAAGGTTTTATCGATCCAAAGGATGCTAACAAAGTTTGCAAGCTCCACTGATCCATTTATGGACTGGTGCAAGCCTCTCGGAGTTGGAATAAACGTTTTGATAGTGTGATCAAAGCATATGGTTTTATACAGAGTTTTGGAGAAGCCTGTATTTACAAGAAAGTGAGTGGGAGCTCTATAGCATTTCTAATTTATATATGGATGACATATTGTTGATTGGAAATGATATAGAATTTCTAGATAGCATAAAAGGATACTTGAATAAGAGTTTTTCAATGAAGACCTTGGTGAAGCTGCTTATATATTGGGCATCAAGATCTATAGAGATAGATCAAGACGCTTAATTGGACTTTCACAAAGCACATACCTTGATAAGATTTTGAAGAAGTTCAAAATGGATCAGTCAAAGAAAGGGTTCTTGCCTGTGTTACAAGGTGTGAAGTTGAGTGAGACTCAATGCCCGACCACTGCAGAAGATAGAGAGAAAATGAAAGTCATACCCTATGCTTCAGCCATAGGTTCTATCATGTATGCAATGTTGTGTACCAGACTTGATGTGTGCCTTGCTATAAGTATAGTAGGGAGGTACCAAAGTAATCCAGGAGTGGATCACTGGACAGCAGTCAAGAACATCCTAAAATACCTGAAAAGGACTAAGGATATGTTTCTCATTTATGGAGGTGACAAAGAGCTCGTCATAAATGGTTACGTCGATGCAAGCTTTGACACTGATCCGGATGACTCTAGTCATAAACCGGATATGTGTTTATATTGAACGGTGGAGCTGTCAGTTGGTGCAGTTCTAAGCAGAGCGTCGTGGCGGGATCTACGTCTGAAGCAGAGTACATAGCTTCTTCGGAAATAGTAAATGCAGGAGTCTGGATGGAGGACTTCATATCCGATCTAGGTGTCATACCTGGTGCATCGGGTCCAATGAAAATCTTTTGTGATAATACTGGAGCAATTGCCTTGGCGAAGGAATCCAGATTTCACAAGAGAACCAAGCACATCAAGAGACGCTTCAATTCCATCCGTCATCAAGTGTCGGAAGGGGACATAGAGATTTGCAAGATACATACTAATCTGAATGTTGTAGACTCGTTGACTAAGCCTCTCTCACGAGCAAAACATGATCAGCACCAAGACTCCATGGGTGTTAGAATCATTACTATGTAATCTAGATTATTGACTCTAGTGCAAGTGGGAGACTGAAGGAAATATGCCCTAGAGGCAATAATAAAGTTGTTATTTATATTCCCTTATATCATGATAAATGTTTATTATTCATGATAGAATTGTATTAACCGGGAACTTAGTACATGTGTGAATACATAGACAAATAGAATGTCCCTAGTATGCCTCTACTTGACTAGCTCGTTAATCAAAGATGGTTAAGTTTCCTAGCCATAGACATGTGTTGTCATTTGATGAATGGGATCACATCATTAGAGAATGATGTGATGGACTAGACCCATCCGTTAGCTTAGCACTATGATTGTCTAGTTTATTGCTACTGCTTTCTTCATGACTTATACATGTTCCTATGACTATGAGATTATGCAACTCCCGAATACCGGAGGAACACTTATTGTGCTATCAAACGTCACAACATAACTGGGTGATTATAAAGATGCTCTATAGGTGTCTCCGATGGTGTTTGTTGGGTTGGCATAAATCGAGATTAGGATTTGTCACTCCGTGTTTCGGAGAGGTATCTCTGGGCCCTCTCGGTAATGCACATCACTATAAGTCTTGCAAGCAATGTGACTAATGAGTTATCACGGGATGATGCATTACGGAACGAGTAAAGAGACTTGCCGATAACGAGATTGAACTCAGTATGGTGATACTGATGATTGAATCTCGGGCAAGTAACATACCGATGACAAAGGGAACAACGTATGTTGTTATGCGGTTTGACCAATAAAGATCTTCGTAGAATATGTAGGAACCAATATGAGCATCCAGGTTCCGCTATTGGTTATTGACCGGAGATGAGTCTCGGTCATGTCTACATAGTTCTCGAACCCGTAGGGTCTGCACGCTTAATATTTGATGACAATCGGTATTATGAGTTTATGTGTTTTGATGTACCGAAGGTAGTTTGGAGTCCTGGATGAGATCACGGACATGACGAGGAGTCTCGAAATGGTCGAGACATAAATATTGATATATTGGAAGGCTATGTTTGGACACCAGAAAGGTTTCGGATAGCTTCTGGGATTTTCCGGAGTACTGGGGGGTTACCGGAACCCCCCGGGGGGTTAATGGGCCTTCATGGGCCATAGTGGAAGAGAGGAGGAGGCGGACAAGTGGAGGGGCGTGCCCCCCCAAGCCCAATCCGAATTGGGGAAGCCCCCCCCCTTCCTTCTCTCCCTCTTCCCCTTCCTTCCCCCTCCTAGTTGGACTAGGAAAGGGGGGAACCTACTCCTAGTAGGAGTAGGATCCCCCCCCTTGGGGCGCACCCCATGAGGCCGGCCGGCCCCCACCTCCACTCCTTTATATACGGGGGAGGGGCACCCAATAGACACACAAGTTAATCTCTTAGCCGTGTGTGGTGCCCCCTCCATAGATTTTCACCTCGGTCATATCCTCGTAGTGCTTAGGCGAAGCCCTGCGCCGGTAACTTCATCATCACCATCGCCACGTCATCGTGCTGACGCAACTCTCCCTCGGCCTCAAATGGATCAAGAGTATGAGAGACGTCATCGAGCTGAATGTGTGTTGAACACAGAGGTGCTGAATACGGAGGTGCCGTATGTTCAGTGTTGAGATCGGTCAGATCGTGAAGACGTACGACTACATCAACCGCGTTGATATAACGCTTCCGCTTTCGGTCTACAAGGGTACGTGGACACACTCTCCCCACTCATTGCTATGCTTATCCTAGATAGATCTTGCGTGATTGTAGGATTTTTTTTGAAAGTACTGTGTTCCCCAACACATAATGCATGGTTATGATCGTTGTTGCTCTCTAGCTGGCCGCTTCTCAGTATTAATTGCTAGCCTTCGCTTGTACTAAGTGGGAACTCTGCTTGTACATCAAAAACCTTGAACCCAAAGTTATTCCAGATGAGTCATCCATACCTACCCATATGTGGTATTACCCTGCCGTCCTAAGTAAATTTGCATGTGCCACCTCTAAAAAACTTCTAAAAATTATCCTTTTGTGTGCCTGGATCGTTCATGGAACGACAGGAGGTGGTCGGTATCTTTCATGCTAAGCGGGTTATTCTTAGGTCGAGTGTTTATTCACTCGCCATCGCACGAGAAAATGGGAGGTAATAGGGATTCCCAATCCCGAACTCAAAAATGCAAATAATTAAACAAAACTCCCTTGGGACTGATGTTGGTATGGACGGCACCCGTTGTTTCGTACAAGCCGTGGAGTGTTATTGATGGTGGAGGGGAGTAAACCTTTACTTTTATCACTTGGGAACCGCCACTAGCGTGCTTAGCAAGGAAGATGTTGATAACTAATGGTCGTGAAGTGAATAAGAAGGGTGCATGTCTCAAAATATAATTTATCTTTGTTTTAAAAAATTGAGCTCTGGCACCTCTGCAAAAAATCACTGCTTCCCTCTGCGAAGGGACTTTCTATTTACTTTTATGTTGTGTCACCACCTTCTAAAACAAGCGCCTGAAACTGAGTAGAGCACAGTTGTCATGATTTACGCATTGTGTATAGGTAATGTTGGGTGCATCATGACTGGATCTTTTCTACCATGAATTACAATGTCTAGTCACTGCTTGAACTTTGGAGGTTCTCTGCATTTATGTTTTGCAGTCTCGGAAAGGGCTAGCGAGATACCACTATTGTCATGTTATATCATGGTTGTTTTGACAATGTGTTGTTGTTTGAGATATCTTATTATTGCTCGCTAGCTGATTATGTTATTGATATGAGTTAATATAATCTTTAAATGTTATTGTCGACATGGTTAGTTATAATGCTGGCTGAAAACCTGGGTGTTGTTTAAGCTTATTTATGCAAACAAGAGCAAAAGAGTTTGTAGAAGTTTTTCTTTCTCACTTTCAGTTTATCAACTGAATTACTTGAGGACAAGCAAAGGTTTAAGCTTGGGGGAGTTGATACGTCTCCAACGTATCTACTTTTTCTCATGCTTTTTCTCTTGTTTTGGACTCTAATTTGCATGATTTGAATGGAACTACCCCCGTACTGATGTTGTTTTTAGCAGAACTACCATGGTGTTGTTTTTGTGCAGAAATAGAAGTTCTCGGAATGAAACGAAACTTTGCGAGGAATTTTTATGGAATAAATGAGGATTTTTGGAGCAAACAGCTACCGAATAGGGGCCCCTAGGTGGGCACAACCCACCAGGGCACGCCCCCCTCTCCTGGCGCGCCCAGGTGGGTTGTACCCACCTGGTGGCCCTGCAGACCTCAACCCTGACACTATAAATTCCTATTTTCGGAGAAAAAAATCAGGGAGAAAGAATTATCACGTTTCATGAGACGGAGCCGCCGCCAAGCCTGTTCTTCCTTGGGAGGGAAGATCTGGAGTCTGTTTGGGGCTCCGGAGAGGGGGGTCTTCATTCTTCGTCATCTCCATCGCCAATTCCATGATGCTCCCCACTGGGAGTGAGTAATTCCTTCATAGGCTCGCTGGTCGGTGAGGAGTTGGATGAGATTCATCATGTAATCAAGTTAGTTTTGTTAGGGCATGATTCCTAGTATCCACTATGTTCTTAGATTGATGTTGCTATGACTTTGCTATGCTTAATGCTTGTCATTTTGGGCCCGGGTGCCATGAACTCAGATCTGAACCGTTTATGAATTCATCATTATATCCATGTTTTAGATTCGATCTTGCAAGTTATAGTCACCTACTACATGTTATGATCCGACAACCCCGGAGTGACAACAACTAGGCCCACTCTCGGTGATGACCGTAGTTTGAGGAGTTCATGTATTCACTATGTGTTAATGCTTTGTTCCAGTTCACTATTCAAAGGAGGCCTTAATATCCCTTAGTTTCCAATATGGACCCCACTACCATGGGAGGGTAGGACAAAAGATGTCATGCAAGTTCTTTTAATAAAGCATGTATGACTATTTACGGAATACATGCCTACATTATATCGATGAACTGGAGCTAGTGCCGTATCGCCCTAGGTTATAACTGTCACATGATGAATATCATCCAACAAGTCATTGATCCAATGCCTACGAATTTATCTTATATTGTTTCTGCTAAGTTACTACTGATGGTGCTACTGTCACAATTGCTACAAAATGCTACTATCACTGTTACTATTACTATTGCTGCTGTCACTACTATCAAAACTATCATATTACTGTGCTACTGATCACTTTGCTGCAGATAATTAATCTCCAGGTGTGATTGAATTGACAACTCAATTGCTAATACCTTCAAATATTCTTTGGCTCCCCTTGTGTCGAATCTATAAATTTGGGTTGAATACTCTACCCTCGAAAACTGTTGCGATCCCCTATACTTGTGGGTTATCAAGTGCCTCCTCCCGTACCAGAAAGAGGGCGGCGTCGGCCGACGCCGAGGAGAAGCAGCCTCCCCATGCCTCGAAGAGGAGCAAAGGCAAAATGCTCTTCTTTGACGACAGCTCGGATTCCAATAAGGGATCTGCAGCGTCTGAGAAGGTCCTAGAGAGGGTCCCCAGGGTCAAGCCCCATGCTAAGAGGTGAGTATCTGAAGACTTTCTGGGCCGATGATTCTATTAGCTTATTCACTGAACGCATATATGTATCGATGTTGCAGCCCGCCACGCGACCTCCCCACTGACCAGGTCTCGGAGGGGACTTCTCCACACCCGATATGGTGGAAAGCAGAAACGCATCGCACTCCACGCCTCTTGTGACCATCGGGGAGACCGGAGAGGTGTTGTTCGGAAGGGCCCCCCCAGCTCCAAACACGGGGGGCGATGGTGATGTCTTCATGGCCGAGGCCGACGCTTTGGCCGTCAAACACCAAGACAGGGAGCTCTGCCAGTCTGAGCCCTCACAGCAGATGGCTCTGGAGCCCCCGAGGCCCTCCGAGGCACCACATCCTCCTTCCAACAAAGGGGGGCCAGGGCCACACCGCCCACGTCGAACACCCAAAGGCGGGTCGCGGCCGAGTGGCCATACATGGAGGAGGTCATGAATAGCTCCTCCATAGTCGCGGAACACCGCACACTGATGGGCGCGGTTTTACAAAGCGTTTGGTCTGTTAACAGCGGACTGAAAGAAGCTTTTGATCACCTCCTAACAGGCTTTGAGGTAAGAAATGTAATGCTCTCTCCTTATGAAAATGTATTCTATGGACAAGATTCAAGCAAGTCCTTATAGGTAGCAGCCCCCGAGACACTGGCAGGTTTTGAAAAAACCTATCTGAGGCTCAAAGACCATTGAAACAGTAGTCTAAATGTGATGCTTAGTTTATTTTTTGCAGGCCTCAGTGTTGGCGGCTACCGCCAATGCCGTGAAGCTGGCTGAGATGAATTGGAAGCTCAAGAGCTCCGATAAGGAGCTGGACCTCGTTAACAAGGGGTTTGATGAAGCATAAGGTTAGGCCATTCGAAACATGGTTCTTTTGATGTTCTTTGTCAAGCAAAGTACAGGATTGTCCCTAAGCAAAAGGTGATTTACAGCTGTCACCGCGAAGGTCGAGGGCCTTAAAGCCGAGCTGCTGAAGGCCAAGAAGGAAGTAGCCGAACAGAGGGTGGCGGCCAAACAGGCGGCCGCCGAACTCGTGTTGGTAAAAACTGAGCGCGAGAAGCATGAGGCTAGAGTGTCCGAAGTACAACAAGAGCTCAAGGATGTCATCACTAAATGTGAGGACCTTGAGCAGAAAAATAAGGATCACGCCACCGAGCTGGCGAACACAGACGGAGATCCAAGAGGTGCGGTCGGAGACACGGTGCACCCGGGAGGAGCTTCGACAAGTAAAGAAAATTGCAAATGGTAAGCAGTACTTACTACAGAGTGTCTTTGGTGGCCACAGATTCGCGTTGCTCACCCGGGTCTGGCATTCCGCAGGTGCATTTGCGGAGCTCCCAAAGAGTGTGGCTTATACATAAAGGCACCATATGTCCCGGGAGGGTGACTCCGAGTTGAGGCTGTTCTGGGCGCAGTTCCAGGCGCCCGAGTACCCTCCCCTCCTCGTTAATCAAATGAAGCAATTGATGGAGCTGCACCGTATGGCGGAACCGGTCACGAAGGACCTCTGCGTCCGGCTATGGCCCCCCTGGCCCATATCGAGCAACTATTTTTGTCTAATGGTGAAGTTGTGTGACACTTCTGCCCGGATTGAGACTGTTAAGCGCTCGGTGTGCATCCAGCGGCTCGGATGGCGTTGTCGAAGACCATGGTGCATTGGCCAAAAATCAAACCCGTCGAGATGGCCACTGGACCTCCTCCAGCCGGAAGGGAGCATAGGCGCCCAGAGCAGTACTTCTCCACCGTGATGGACGGTGCTCGGGCTGTAGAGGTGCACTGTTCAAAGGATGTACTCCTGGAGTAGTTGCGTCGTTGTGTATTAAACTTGTGGTGAAAACTTTATGCTTTATAATGCAGTGGTATTTTGTATGGACTATCATACTTGTGCGTGTTTATGTTAATTTTGACTCATGTGCGGCCATTTCATTCTGAAAGTTACCAGTTGTCGGCTTGAGCCCCCACATAGATGCTACGGGGGTGTTCCATCCTCCGCACTGTAATCCTTAGCCAATGTCTCGGTGCCCGGGGGCGGTAGTGTAGGAGGGAAACAAGGCTATCAGACTACGCGGCTTTATTACTTTCACTTAACCATATGAGCTTAACTGCGGGGGCTTGTAACGAGCCCCCCATGTAGTGAGATGTTCGGCAAACCCGAGGGTCATGCATCTATCACTTGATTTGTTCGAAGACAAATCCTTCATATTACACAGGACAATCGCTAACGATTTTTAGTTTGAAGACTTGTTGTCGGATCGCCCACCCATTCTCGCGTATTATGACAATCAGTTTTCGGCTTTCTCCATTGAGGTACTTGACAGGACTAGCTGGAAGCACAATTGCAGTGGTTCTCCCTTTACCTACTTAGCCGAATTAGCGGAACGTTAGAAGGTAAGCACAGGAGCGGAGCAACCCAACTATTGACCCAAGACATAATTCGGAACCGGTGCATATAATGTTATATCTAAGACGCTGAACACAGGGGAAAAACAGTGTCGGACTTGATGTATAGGGCGAGCGTCAAGGTCAAGCCCCCGGTCTAATAGACGGTCTATATGTGCAATCAGATGTGTACCATACTTTATTGGGATAGAGTCGAAGAGCAGAAAAAGAAAATTGCCATATGGATAACTGTAAAAGAACCGCAAAAGGTTTTGCTTTATTTCCAATAAGCTCATGATGTCTAGCCGTACAATTCAAAATGTCGAAAAAGACATCTGACATGAATGTTTAAAAAAAGGAAGAAAAATTTACAGATGAAAGGTTTACGCAGGGCCTTGACATATGGGTTGACACCCTCACTGTGCACTATTGCATGTCTGTGCCTTTGCTTCTGTTTGGCGGAAGGACTCCATAAAGAAGATGAGTATTCGATGATGGGCCCTTGAAAGAGAGCTTTGAGAAATCGTCGTGTCTGTTCGGGCTTGATGCCGGATAGGTCCTAGATGGTACTTGTTCGTCGTCCGAAGATGCGTTAGTCCATGGTGCGGTTGAACCGAACTCTTGGTGCTTAAGCCCCACAGCTGCCCATGGTATTTTGAGCATGAAGTTGTGCTGTCGAGGCATGTAGCATGCTATTGGGATGGGAATGCTCTGGGGGGCGTATCCCTATGTACGTCGAGCGGAGGGAGGATCTTTTGGTGGAGACGAGGCTCTGTATCATTTGTCTGCCTCTCGCGCCTTGATGGCATGCAGGCACTTTGGCCCTTTGGCGCCAGATTGGTCTTCGGCCGCCAGGGCCGCAGTGTGTTCCTCTATCCGGAGAGAGTGCTTCGTATTACCATTGACTGTGATGGCGCCTCTTGGTCCAGGCATTTTTAATTTGAGGTAGGCATAGTGGAGGACGGCGTTGAATCGAGTGAACGTCGTGCGACCTAGGAGGGCGTGATAACCACTATGAAAGGGGACAATGTCGAAGATCAAGCCTTCTCTCTGGAAGTTATCCGGAGAGTCGAACACGACCTCCAAGGTAACGGTGCCAGAACAGCGGGCTTCAATGCGAGGGATTACCCCCTTGAAGGTGGTGTTGCTGGGTTTGATCCTTGACGGGTCAATACCCATTTTCCTTACGGTATCTGCATATATAGATTAGATTGAGGCTGCTGCCTCCGTCCATGAGGACTCTGGTGAGGTGGTACCCATCGATAATAGGGTCTAGGACCAAAGCTGCCGATCCTCCATGACGAATACTGGTCGGGTGGTCCCTGCAATCGAAGGTGATCGGGTAGGCCGGCCATGGATTGAATTTCTGGGCTACCGGCTCTACGGCATAGACGTCCCAAAGTGCACGCTTCCTCTCCTTCTTGGGTATGTGAGTTGCATAGATCATATTCACTATTTTGACCTCAGGAGGGAACTATTTCTGGCCTCCATTGTTTGGCCTCCTAGGCTCCTCGTCGTCCTTGCTGCGAGGGCTTTTGCCCGTGTCTTCGGTTGTGAGCTTGCCGGCCTGTTTAATGACCCAACAGTTACGGTTGGTGTGCTTGGCGGGCTTGTCGGGAGTGCCATGGATCTGGCATGGCCCGTCCAGGATGGCGTCCAACTTGGTGGGTATGTCCTAGTTTCCTTTAGAAGGTTTTTTCCGTGGACCCTATTTGGAGTTGCGGAATTCGGCATTTACTGTCGTGTCATCGGCATCGGTGCCATTGTGCCGACGCTTGTTTTTATTGCATCATGGCTTCCCATTGCCGTCCTGGGCTTCCGAAGTGTTGGGGTCTTCTGGGTTGGTGCTTCTATGACCCAACCAACTATCTTCACCCACGCAAAAGTGGGTCATGAGTGAGGTAAGAGCTGCCATTGTCCTCGGCTTGTCTTGGCCGAGCTGGCACGCAAGCCATTTATCTCGGATACTATGTTTGAATGTGTCTAGGGCTTCGGCGTCCAGGCAGTCGACTATTTGGTTCTTTTTGGTCAAGAACCTATTCCAAAATTGTCGGGCTGACTCGCCGGGCTGTTGGACGACATGGCTCAGATCATCGGCATCCGGGGGCCGGACATAGGTGCCTTGAAAGTTAGCTCAGAACGTGTCCCCGAGATCTTCCTAGCTCCCTGTGGAGTCTTCGGAGAGGCTGTTTAGCCAATGCTGGGCTGGTCCTTTGAGCTTTAATGGCAAGTATTTAATGGCGTGGAGATCATCTCCTCGTGCCATATGAATGTGCAGAAGAAAATCTTCAATCCACACAGCCGGGTCTGTAGTCCCATCGTACGGCTCGATATTTAAGGGCTTAAACCCCTCTGGGAATTGGTGCTGCATCACTTCATTAATAAAGCACATTGGGTGAGCGGCGCCCCTTACGCGGGCTACGTCGCGCTGGACCTCGGCTTCCATCCTAGTTGTTTGATACGTCTCCAACGTATCTATAATTTATGAAGCATTCATGCTATTTTATTTTCTGTTTTGAATGATTACGGGCTTTATTATACACTTTTATATTACTTTTGGGACTAACCTATTAACCGGAGGCACTGCCCATATTGTTGTTTTATTGCCTGTTTCAGTATTTCGAAGAAAAGGAATATCAAACGGAGTCCAAATGGAATGAAACCTTCGGCAGCGTGATTTTTGGGAAGATTATGACCCAGGAGACTTGGAGTTGAAGTAAAGGAAGCGTCGAGGAAGCCACAAGATAGGGGGTGCGCCCACCCCCCCTGGGCGCGTCCTCCACTCTCGTGGGCCCCTCGAGGCTCCCCCGACCGACTTCTTTCGCCTATATAAGCCTACATACCCTAAAAACATCATATACGAAGATAGATCGGGAGTTCCGCCGCCGCAAGCCTCTGTAGCCACCGAAAACCTCTCAGGAGCCCGTTCCGGCACCCTGCCGGAGGGGGAACCCATCACCGGTGGCCATCTTCATCATCCCGGTGCTATCCATGACGAGGAGGGAGTAATTCACCCTCGGGGCTGAGGGTATGTACCAGTAGTTATGGGTTTGATCTCTCTCTCTCTCGTGTTCTCTCTATGGCACGATCTTGATGTATCGCAAGCTTTGCTATTATAGTTGGATCTTATGATGTTTCTCCCCCCCTCTACTCTCTTGTGATGAATTGAGTTTTCCTCTTGAAGTTATCTTATCGGATTGAGTCTTTAAGGATTTGAGAACACTTGATGTATGTCTTGCCGTGTTTATCTGTGGTGACAATGGGATATCACGTGCCACTTGATGTATGTTTTGGTGACCAACTTGCGGGTTCCTCCCATGAACCTATGCATAGGGGTTGGCACACGTTTTTGTCTTGACTCTCTGGTAGAAACTTTGGGGCACTCTTTGAAGTACTTTGTGTAGGTTGAATAGATGAATCTGAGATTGTGTGATGCATATCGTATAATCATGCCCACGGATACTTGCGGTGATAATGGAGTATCTAGGTGACATTAGGGTTTTGGTTGATATGTGTCTTAAGGTGTTATTCTAGTACGAACTCTTGAATAGAGTGATCCAAAAGAATAACTTTGAGGTGGTTTCATACCCTACCATAATCTCTTCGTTTGTTCTCCGCTATTAGTGGCTTTGGAGTGACTCTTTGTTGCATGTTGAGGGATTGTTATATGATCTATCTATGTTATTATTGTTGAGAGAACTTGCACTAGTGAAAGTATGAACCCTAGGCCTTGTTTCCTATCATTGCAATACCGTTTACGCTCACTTTTATCATTAATTATGTTGCTGTTTTTATATTTTCAGATTACAAAAACCTTTATCTACCATCCATATTGCACTTCTATCACCATCTCTTCGCCGAACTAGTGCACCTATACAATTTACCATTGTATTGGGTGTGTTGGGAACACAAGAGACTCTTTGTTATTTGGTTGCAAGGTTGTTTGAGAGAGACCATCTTCATCCTACGCCTCCTACGGATTGATAAACCTTAGGTCATCCACTTGAGGGAAATTTGCTACTATCCTACAAACATGTGCACTTGCAGGCCCAACAACGTTTACAAGAAGAAGGTTGTGTAGCAGACATCAAGCTCTTTTCTGGCGCCGTTGCCGGGGAGGTGAGTTCTTGAAGGTATATCTTTAGATCTTGCAATCGAATCTTTTTGTTTCTTGTTTTATCACTAGTTTAGTTTATAAAAGAAAACTACAAAAAAATGGAGTTGAGTTTGTCTCATACGCTTCGTATTTTTAATATCTTTCGTGAGTATGATGAAAAGGAAAATTGTGCTCAAGTGCTAGAAGAAGAAATTTATAGAATGTTTGATACTAAATCTTTGAATGATGAGCATAATTGCAATGTTGTTAGTATGAATTCCTTGAATATCCATGATGCTAATGATATGCAAAGCCACAAGCTTGGGGAAGCTATGTTTGATGAATATGATATTTTTAGTCCCCCAAGTTTTGATGAGAATATTTATTATGATGAAAGCATGCCTCCTATTTATGATGATTATATTGATGAAAGTGGGTTTGGAAGAGTGTCAACTTTAGGAAGTAGTGATCCCACTATTTTGGAGGATGTTGAATCTTATAATATTTATGAGAGTGGATTTGGAAGAGTGTCAACTTTATTTAGTGATGATTCCACTATTTCGGAAGAGGTTCCAATTGATTATGAGAACAAAGTTGCTATCTATGATGATTATTGTGATGACTCGTATGCTATTACGAATAATTATAACCATGAAACTTGTCATCATGATTTTAGTTTTTAGTTGGATTATGCCTCACATGATAATTATTTTGTTGAGTTTGCTCCCACTACTATTCATGAGAAGAAATTTGCTTATGTGGAGAGTAGTAAATTTTCTATGCTTGTAGATCATGAAAAGAATGCTTTAGGTGCTGGTCATATTGTTGAATTCATTCATGATGCTACTGAAAATTATTATGAGCGAGGAACATATGCTTGTAGGAATTGCAATAATATCAAGTTTCCTCTCTATGTGTTGAAAATCTTGAAGCTATGCTTGTTTTACCTTCCTATGCTAGTTGATTATTGTTCCCATAAGTTGTTTGCTCAAAAAATCTCTATTCATAGGAAGTGGGTTAGTCTTAAATGTGCTAGTCATATGCTTCATGATGCTCCCGTTATGTTTCAATCCTTATCTTTTATGTGAGTATCATTGCCATCATCATGCCTAGCTAGAAAGGCATTAAAGAAAACCGCTTGTTGGGAGACAACCCAATATTTATCCTTACTGTTTTTGTATGTCCACATGATTATGCTACTGTATTAACCATGTTTATTAGCTTTTGTTTCAATAAAGTGCCAAGTAAGACCTTTAGGATAGCTTACGGTGATAGTTGTGTTGATCCTGCTGAAAATCAGAAACTTTTGCACCCAGTAAATTAGTTTTGTTAATTCACAGAAATTTCCTTTTGATCTGATTCTTTTTTCTCTGGATTTTTAAAGAAATTTCTCAGGTATTCTAATTTTATAGAATTTTTGAAGTTCTAGAAGTATATGTTTGATACAGATTACTACAGACTGTTCTGTTTTTGACAGATTCTGTTTTCTATGTGTTGTTTGCTTATTTTGATGAATATATGAGTAGTATCGGAGTGTACGAACCATAGATAAGTTTGAATAGAGTAGATATTACACAAATATGAATTTAGAATGAGTTCATTACAGTACCTAAGTGGTTGTTTTATTTTCTTATACTAACGGAGCTTACGAGTTTTCTGTTGAGTTTTGTGTTGTGGAGTTTTCAAGTTTTGGGTAAAGATTCGATGGACTATGGAATAACTAGTGGCAAGAGCCTAAGCTTGGGGATGCCCATGGCACCCCAAGATATTCAAGAATAGCCAAAAGCCTAAGCTTGGGGATGCCCCGGATGGCATCCCCTCTTTCGTCTTCGTTCATCGCTTTTGATAAAAGAAGAGAAACCATGATATGAGAGGAATTAAGGAGACTGAGGGAGTCCTGGACTAGGGGGTGTCCGGATAGCCGGACTATCATCGTCGGCCGGACTCCAAGACTATGAAGATACAAGATTTAAGACTTTGTCCCGTGTCCGGATGGGACTTTCCTTGGCGTGGAAGGCAAGCTTGGCAATACGGATATGTAGATCTCCTACCATTGTAACCGACTCTGTGTAACCCTAGCCCTCTCCGGTGTCTATATAAACCGGAGGGTTTTAGTCCGTAGGACGAACAACCATTACAACAATCATACCATAGACTAGCTTCTAGGGTTTAGCCTCCTCGATCTCGTGGTAGATCCACTCTTGTACTACCCATATCATCAATATCAATCAAGCAGGAGTAGGGTTTTACCTCCATCGAGAGGGCCCGAACCTGGGTAAAAACATCGTGTCCCTTGTCTCCTGTTACCATCCGCATAGACGCACAGTTCGGGACCCCCTACCCGAGATCCACCAGTTCTGACACTGACATTGGTGCTTTCATTGAGAGTTCCTCTGTGTCGTCACCGATAGGCTTGATGGCTCCTTCGATCATCAACAACGACGCAGTCCAGGGTGAGACTTTTCTCCGCGGACAGATCTTCGTGTTCGGCGGCTTTGCACTGTGGGCCAATTCGCTTGGCCATCTGGAGCAGATCGAAAGCTACGCCCCTGGCCATCAGGTCAGATTTGGAAGCCTAAACTTCACGGCTGACATCCGCGGAGACTTGATCTTCGATGAATTCGAGCCACACCCGAGCGCGCCGCACTGTCACGATGGGCATGACTTAGCTCTGCTGCCGAACAGTGCCCTGGAGGCCGCACATGAGTCCGCTCCGGTCCTTAATTCGGAGCTGACCGCGCAGATCGAGGACGGGTGGCTAGACACCGCCTCGGGGGCTGCAACCTCTATGGCGATGGAGCCGAATACTGACCTTGTCCCTTGTAAAGCCCGTGACTCCGAGGTGTTGGACTCCTCGCCGGACTCCGAACCTCCTGTGCCCCTACCAGTCGAATCCGATTGGGCACCGATCATGGAGTTCACCGCTGCGGACATCTTTCAGCACTCACCCTTTGGCGACATCCTAAATTCGCTAAAGCATCTCCCGTTATCAAGAGAGCCCTGGCCGGACTGCGGTCAGGATGGTTGGGATGCGGATGACGAAGAAATTCAAAACCCACCCACCACCCACTTTGTAGCCACTGTCGACGATCTAACCGACATGCTAGACTACGACTCCGAAGACATCGACGGTATGGACGACGATGCCAGAGACGACCAAGAACCAGTGCCTACCGGGAACTGGAAAACCACCTCAACTCATGATATATATATATATATGGTGGACACCCCAAAAGAGAGCGACAACGAGGAACAACGGGACACGGCGAAGGATAACTCCCCCGTAAAACAACCAAAACGGCGACGCAAGCGCCACCCCAAGTCCCGCCTCGATAACAAGAGCACCCATAATGACCCAGCCGTAGAGCAGGGCAAATCAGTGGACGACGAACATGCAACCAAGCAACCATCCGAACAGGATGAATCGGACAATCAACCCATCCTCGGCGAAAACAACAGTCCAGATGATCTCACGCCGGACACACCACCGGAGCATAAGAACCTTCAAAAAAGGCTTGTCGCCACTACAAGAAGTTTGAAGAAGCAGAAACAGAAGCTCAAAACAGCGGAAGACATACTCAGAATGAGGTGGAGCAAAGTACTCAAGACCGCGGACAAATATGGCAATAGCCACCAAGCAAAGAGCTACCCGAAGCGAAAGCTGCTGCCCGAATTCGACGAGGAGGCCGTAGAGCCCCCACAATCAAAAAGCAAAGAGGCCGCCTGGCCGGATAGACGACCAGATGACAGGCCAAGAGCGGCAAGCGGCGCCGCACACAAGCCGGCACATGACACACATAAAGATCCTCGCAAAACAGATGGCCCGGTCAGGTCCATTTATGGGCCAAAGAAGAGGGCCCCAGGAAGAAACACAACACGCCGAGTGTTCGAAGATAACGGCACATCTAAATACAGGGGCGCCGCACACCCACTATGTTTCACCGATGAGGTGATGGATCATGAATTTCCAGCGGGATTCAAGCCCGTAAACATAGAGGCATACGACGGAACAACAGACCCCGGAGTCAGGATTGAGGATTACATCCTACACATACACATGGCTAGAGGAGACGATCTCCACGCCATAAAATATCTACCCCTCAAGCTCAAAGGGCCAGCTCGGCATTGGCTCAAAAGCCTCCCGGAAAATACCATTGGAAGTTGGGAAGAGCTCGAGGATGCATTTAGAGCAAATTTTCAGGGGACTTATGTCCGCCCTCCGGATGCAGACGATTTAAGTCACATAACTCAACAGCCTGGAGAGTCAGCGTGCAAATTCTGGAACAGGTTCCTCACCAAAAAGAACCAAATAGTCGACTGTCCGGACGCTGAAGCCTTAGCAGCTTTTAAACATAACGTCTGAGATGAATGGCTCGCCAGACACCTCGGCCAGGAAAAGCCAAAAACAATGGCCACGCTAACAAGCCTCATGACCCGCTTCTGCGTGGGGGAAGATAGCTGGCTGGCAAGACGCAGCACCAGCTACCCGAGTACATCCGAGATCAGAGATGGAAATGGAAAATCACGGCGCAGAAAGGATCAGCGCCGAAATAAAGAAAATCGCCAAAAGAACACGGCGGTCAACGCCGGATTCAAAAGCTCGCGACCGAACAACAAAACACTGCATCTTAAGGACAACAGTGATGAGCTATCCAACCTCAACAAAATTTTGGATCAGATATGTCAAATCCACAGTACCCCCGGGAAGCCTGCAAACCACACCCACCGAGATTGTTGGGTCTTCAAACAGTCTGGCCGACTCAACGCCGAACACAAGGGGCTCGACACACCAAGCGAGGACGACGACGAACCCCACCAGCAGAGCGCCGGAAAACAAAAGACTTTCCCACAAGAAGTCAAAACAGTAAACTCACTGCATGTGATAATATGGAACAATAGTGCGGCACCCGCTAAAGTACGTGTCGCACGGTCCACCCCAGCGGAACCCTGAGATTGGATGTAAAAACCAATTACTTTCGACCACCTGGACTATTCTAGAAGTATTCGAAACGCAGGATGGACTGCTCTGATATTGGATCCTATAATCGACGGACTACAATTTACACAAGTCCTAATGGATGGCGGCAGTGATTTAAACCTGCTATATCTGGACACAATCCGCAAGTTGGGGATAGACCCTACTAAAATTCGCCATAGCCGCACTTCCTTCAAAGGAGTGACGCCAGGCCCTTACGCCAAGTGCACGGGCTCCTTACTACTAGAAGTTGTGTTCGGATCACCCGACAACTTCCGTCGCGAAAAGCTAATCTTTCATGTCGCCCCATTCAAAAGTAGCCATCAAGCACTATTAGGACGTGAAGCTTTTGCCCGCTTTAACGCAATACCGCACTACGCGTCTCTTACACTTAAAATGCCCGGTCCACGCGGCATCATCTCATTAAAAGGTCGTTCAAGACCCCGGACATGGCTAGGCGAGTCCGGCATAAATAAACTAGGGGCTTCCTAGCCGCACACCCCTTCACAAGGGGTTGTTTGTACGAACAATAAAGAGCCAATAAAAGCTTAAACTTTATTCATTCATTCATACTTTGTTTTTAATACATTTTTTGCACGATTTCTTTTCAAACTAAGTTCCTCTCTTTTACAGACGAACAGCGTGTACACCCGTCCAGGATACGGCACAACGGAGACACAGGCGCAGACGTGCAGCAGGGACCCGTGGCAAGGATTCTTTTCAGATTAAGACCCTGCGTAAACCTTTCTTACTGTCTCTTGTTGATTCACATCCACCGGTTTTTCACCATAACCGACGAGGAGGCTGGCGTTTTGGCATCGGTCGCGTCAGAAATTTTTGCCTGTACCTGGACACTAGGGGTTTAGGGCATTGTTCTGCCCGTTATCATAAAGACCGAATACCTTAGGGAGTGTTCGACGTCTCGAGTTAGGCCTTATATGCATCAGCTCCGAATCATGTCTTTGGTCAAATGTTGGGTTTGCCCGGCTCCTGTGTTTTGCTGCCTTACGTTCCGTATCATCGGCTAACGCGGCACCAGGAGAACTACTGCGATTGTGCCCCAGTTCGGCCGGGCGAGCACCTCAGTAGAGAAAGCCGAAAACTGACTGTCATGATACAGCGAGAGACTGGTCAACCACTCGATCGACTACCGGAATGTTTAGAATTACTCCGCTTTGACGAAGGACCGTTTCCTGGTCAGGCACATACGCGCCCTGAATTCGGAGAGCGCGGTGCCCCTGGGGGCCATATCGTAGCCCCACCTTCGAACTCCTATGGCTAAGTGGAAGTGATAAAGAATCATAGTCCGTTTGCCTCGTTTGCTACACTACCACCTCCTTCACAGGACCAAGACGTTGGATTAAGTGTGAAAATGCGCTATTTTGCAAACACCCCCGCACCATGTGCGTGGGGGCTGAAGCCGAAGACTGCCATCTTTCAGGTTATACACAAGTATACATTAACGGCCGCATAGGAGATATTTCAATACTTGAACGCACAAGTATAAAAAGCGCTTATATTATGAATATTGTTTTACAAACCATAAAGATCATTTGAACATGACATTTTTTAGCACTGCGACTCTATTATACGAGCACCCCGCAGAACTTCCCCAAAATAGTGCTCGGCGGGTAACCGGCTCTCGTCCGAACCCCGGGTTGCAACATCGGTGGCATCCATCTCCGTCCAGTATGTCTTCACACGGGCGAGGGCCATCCGTGCACCCTCTATGCAGGCCGACCGCTTCATCGCCTTGATATGCGGCACCGCCCCAAGGAATTGCTGCAATAAGCCAAAATAACTCTTCAGCTTGGGCCTATCCGGCCAGACATGAGCCACGATATCCATCATGGCAAGTCCGAACAATCTATTCAGCTCAGCCCACTCAGCCAACCGATCGGTCAGCGGAAGTGAACGCTCCGGACTGTGGAATTGAGACCAAAAAAGCTCTTCCGTCTCGTGATCCTTTTGACTTCAGAAGTGCACAACAGCATCTTCCGCACTCGCCGCTAAATCCATATAAGGATCCTCCGGACCCCACAGCTGGCCAAGCTGAGCATACTTCGGATCTATGAACCTCCTGCGCAGCAGAAAGGGCTTGCCAGCCGCAATATCTCTGGCCTGGCGCAGCTCCTCCTTTATAGCCCTCATTGCAGAACGGGCATCCTTGGCTTCGGCAGTGGCCTTCTTCAGGTCTTCTTGCTCCGCTCGGTGTTCTTTTTCAAGAACCTCATAGCGGTCGGTAACATCTTTCAGCTTCACGGCCATTTTGGCCATCTCCTCCCTGCTTCGGCAGTGAGCAGCCCTTTTGGCTTCTAGCTCTTCGGCCGCCTTCGAGGCAGCCGCATCACTCCTTCTGGCCTGCTCCTTGGCTCGAGCAAGCTCTGCTCGAAGGTCCTCCACAGCAGCGGCACCATCTGCATCAAGCACACATGTTGTAAGGAGTGAGCTTCAGCTCCCTTACTAGGTGACCACGGAGAAACAACCTACCTTGCGACTCGTCAAGTTGTTTATTGACCAACGCGATGTCCGCATCTGCAACGTCGAGTTGCCGCTTTAGTTCAGCAACTCCATCAGTCCGGCTGGCCACCGGACTATCCGCCACCTGTGTAGGAAAGGTGAGAATTAATACCTGAGATTATGATCCTCGGCACGCTGTCGCTTTCGACATCATACCGAGTCTCAGGGGCTACTATCTATACAGGGCGCGCTTTATGTGCAAAACTGTCAAAAGGTATGTCATTTTTACGTACCTCAAACCCCGCCAGCAAACTTCTGACGGCATCATGCAACCCGCCTTCGGCGGATGAAATTCTTCCAATCACCATACTCATCAATGTACGGTGACCTTCTGAGATAGACACCCTCTCAAGCAGATCCTTCAGCTCCCCCGGCCGTACACCAGTTGGTGCCGAACTCTCCGGCCCTGCCGAACTTGGGGATACCCTCCGTGATGACACCTCATGGTCGTCCGCCCCACCTGACGGTGCGGCAGATGGAGGCGTCTCGCTCTCCATCATCTCCAGACGAAGGTCCCCCGAAGACGAGCTCATCTGAGAAGGACGGATATCTGAACTACAAGGTAAAAACTTCGGTTATCCTCAGAAGCAAAAATAGGGATGTCCCTTATTACAAAACTCCCCTTTTTCTACTTACGGCTCGTTGGAGGGCTGATTCCTTAGGGGAGATAGTTCGGCCGGGGCCTCCCCAGACGCAGGACCCTCTGGTGAAGATCTCTTCCCCCGCTTCGAGGCCTTGGCCTCCGGGTTTTCGGAAGCGGTCCTCTTCTCCCCTTGGAAGGAGGGATTCTCGATCCCCCCTTTCTCAAAAGCCTCCTTGGTAGAGGCGGTAGTTTCTCTGTTTTCCCCTTCGCCTTCCTCTGAAGGCGCAACCTCCAGCATCCTGACCAGCACGGGATCCGGCACGGTCTCCGGGAGGGGGGCCGGACACCGTATCAGTTTTGCTTGCGCTATCCACTCCTATTCAAGGGACGATTGGTGAGGGAGTCCTGGACTAGGGGGTGTCCGGACAGCCAGACTATCATCGTCCGCCGGACTCCGAGACTATGAAGATACAAGATTGAAGACTTCGCCCCATGTCCGGATGTGACTTTCCTTGGCGTGGAAGGCAAGCTTGGCAATACGGATATGTAGATCTCCTACCATTGTAACCAACTCTGTGTAACCCTAGCCCTCTCCGGTGTCTATATAAACCGGGGGGCTTTAGTCCGTAGGACACAACATACATTACAACAATCATACCATAGGCTAGCTTCTAGGGTTTAGCCTCCTTGATCTCGTGGTAGATCCACTCTTGTAATACACATCATCAATATTAATCAAGCAGGACGTAGGGTTTTACCTCCATCAAGAGGGCCCGAACCTGGGTAAAACATCGTGTCCCTTGTCTCCTGTTACCATCCGCCTAGACGCACAGTTTGGGACCCCCTACCCGAGATCCGCCGGTTTTGACACCGACATTGGTGCTTTCATTGAGAGTTACTCTATGTCGTCACCGATAGGCTTGATGGCTTCTTCAATCAACAACAACGCTGTCCAAGGTGAGATTTTTCTCCCCGGACAGATCTTCATATTCGGCGGCTTCGCACTGCGGGCCAATTCACTTGGCCATCTGGAGCAGATCGAAAGCTACGCCCCTGGCCATCAGGTCAGGTTCGGAAGCCTAAACTTCACGGTCGACGTCCGCGGGGACTTGATCTTTGACGGACTCGAGCCACAGCCCAGCATGCCGCGCTGTCACGATGGGCATGATTTAGCTCTGCCGCCGGACAGTGCCTTGGTGGCCGCACACGAATCCGCTCCGACCCTTAGTCCAGAGCCGATCGCGCAGATCGAGGACCAGTGGCTAGACACCGCCTCGGGGGCTGCAACTTCCACGGCGATGGAGCCGAACACTAACCTTGTCCCTTATGAAGCTCGTGACTCCGAGGTGCCGGACTCCTTGCCAGACTCCGAACCTCCCGCGCCCCTGCCAATCGAATCTGATTGGGCGCCAATCATGGAGTTCACTGCCGCGGACATCTTCCAACACTCACCCTTTGGCGACATCCTAAATTCGCTAAAGCATCTCTCGCTATCCAGAGAGCTCTGGCTGGATTACGGCCAGGATGGTTGGGATGCGGACGACGAAGAAATTCAAAGCCCACCCACCACCCACTTTGTAGCCACTGTCGAGGATCTAACAGACATGCTAGACTATGACTCCGAATACATCGACGGTATGGACGACGATGCCGGAGACGATCAAAAACCATCGCCTACAGGGCACTGGAAGACCACCCCAACACATGACGTATATATGGTGGATACCCCAAAAGGAAGCGACGACGAGGAACAACGAGGCGCGGCAAAGGATAATCCCACCGATAAACTACCAAAACGGCGACGCAAGCGCTGCCCTAAACCCCGCCTCGGCAAAAACAGCATTCCCAATGACCCAGCGTTAGAGCAGGGCAAACCAGTGGGCGACGAACATGCAACCAAGCAACCGTCCGAACAGGACGAATCGGATAATCAATCCATCCCCGGCGAAACCAACAGTCCGGACGACCTCACGCCGGACACACCACCGGAGCATAAGAACCTTCACGGAAGACTCGTCGCCACCGCAAGAAGCTTGAAGAAGGAAAAACGGAAGCTCAAAACAGCGGAAGACATACTCAGAATGAGGTGGAGGAAAGTACTCAAGACCGCAGACAAATATGGAAATGGACATCAATCAAAGAGCTACTCGAAGCGCAAGCTGCTGCCAGAATTTGACGAGGAAGCCATAGAGCCACCACAGTCAAAAATTAAAGAAGCCGCCTGGCCGGATAGACGACCAGATGACAGGCCAAAAGCGACAAATGGCGCCGCACTCAAGCCGACTCATGATCCTGGGAAAACAGATGGCCCAGCCAGGTCCATTTACGGGCCAAAAAAGAGGGCCCCAGGAAGGATCACAACACGTCAAGTGTTCGAAGACAGCGGCACACCCAAATACAGGGGCGCCGCACACCCACTATGTTTCACCGATGAGGTGCTGGATCATGAATTTCCAGCAGGGTTCAAACCCATAAACATAGAGGCATATGACGGAACAACAGACCCTGGAGTCTGGATAGAGGATTACATACTACACATACACATGGCTAGAGGAGATGATCTCCATGCCATAAAATATCTACCCCTCAAGCTCAAAGGGCCAGCTCGGCATTGGCTCAAAAGCCTCCCAGAAAACACTGTTGGAAGTTGGGAAGAGCTTGAGGACGCGTTTAGAGCAAATTTTCAAGGGACTTATGTCCGCCCTCCGGATGCAGACAATCTAAGTCATATAACTCAACAGCCCGGAGAGTCAGCGCGCAAATTCTGGAACAGGTTCCTTACTAAAAAGAACCAAATAGTCGACTTTCCGGACGCCGAAGCCTTAGCAGCTTTCAAACACAACGTCTGAGACGAATGGCTCGCCAGACACCTCGGCCAAGAGAAGCCGAGGACAATGGCCACGCTAACAAGCCTCATGACCCGATTTTGCGCGGGGGAGGACAGCTGGCTAGCAAGATGCAGCACCAGCGACCCGAGTACATCCGAGATTAGAGATGGAAACGGAAAATCACGGCGCAGGAAGGATCAGCGCCGGAATAAAGAAAAAAGCCCAAAGAATACGGCGGTCAACGCCGGATTCAAAAGCTCGCGCCAAACAACAAAACACTGCCTCTTAAGGATAACAGTGATGAGCTATCCAACTTAAACAAAATTTTGGATCGGATATGTCAAATCCACAGCACCCCTGGAAGGCCTGCAAACCACACCCACCGAGATTGTTGGGTTTTCAAACAGTCCGGCCGACTAAACGCCGAACACAAGGGGCTCGACGCATCAAGCAAGGATGATGATAACCCCCACCAGCAGAGCACTGAAAACAAAAGACTTTCCCACAAGAAGTCAAAATAGTAAACTCACTCCATGTGATACTACGGAAAAACAATGCGGCACCCGCTAAGATGGGTCTCGCACGGTCCACCCCAGCAGAACCTCGAGATTGGATGTCAAAACCAATCACTTTTGACCATCTGGATTATTCCAGAAGTGTTCGAAATGCAGGATGGACTGCTCTGATACTGGATCCTATAATCGACGGACTACAATTTACACAAGTCATGATGGATGGTGGCAGCGATTTAAACCTGCTATATCTGAACACAATCTGCAAGTTGGGGATAGACCTTACTAAAATTCGACATAGTCGCACTTCCTTCAAAGGAGTGACGCCAGGCCCTTATGCCAAGTGCAAAGGCTCCTTATTACTAGAAGTTGTGTTCGGGTCACCGGACAACTTCCGACGCGAAAAGCTAATCTTTCATGTCGCCCCATTCAAAAGTAGCTATCAAGCACTATTGGGGCGTGAAGCTTTTGTTCGCTTCAACGCCATACCACATTACGCGTCCCTTACACTCAAAATGCCCGGTCCACGTGGCATCATTTCATTAAAAGGGTCATTCAAAGACCCCGGACACGGCTAGACGAGTCCGGCATAAATAAGTTGGGGGCTCCCCAGCCGCACACCCCTTCACTAGGGGCTGCGCATATAAGCAACAATGGGCCAATATAGTCTCAGCTTTATTAATCTATTAATATTTTAATCTTTATGCACTTTTCTCACGATTTCTTTTCAAACTAAGTTCCTCTCTTTTTACAGATGAACACCATGCACACCCGTCCAGGATAATGGCACAACGGAGACACAGGCGCAGACGTGCAGTAGGGACCCATTGCTAGGATTCTTTTCAGATTAAGACCCTGCGTAAACCTTTTTTACTGTCTCTTGTTGCTATAATCCCCTGGTTTTTCATGATAACCAGAGAGGATACTGACGTTTTGGCATCGGCCGCGTCAGAGGACCTCGCCCGTACCTGGACACAAGGGGCTTAGGGCATTGTTTCGCCCATTATTATAAAAGACCGAACACCTTAGGGAGTGTTCGGCGTCTCGAGTTAGGCCTTATATGCATCAGCTCCGAATCATGTCTTTGGTCAAATGTTGGGTTTGCCCAGCTCCTGTGTTTTGCTGCCTTACGTTCCGTATCATAGGCTAACGCGGCACCAGGAGAACTACTGCGATTGTGCCCCAGTTCGGTTGGGCGAGCACCTCAGTAGAGAAAGCCGAAAACTGACTGTCATGATACAGCGAGAGACTGGTCAACCACTCGATCGACCACCGGAATGTCTAGAATTCCTCCGCATTGACGAAGGACCGTTTCCCGGTCAGGCACATACACGCCCCGAATTCGGAGAGCGTGGTGCCCCCAGGGGCTATATCGTAGCCCCACCATCGAACTCCAATGGCTAAGTGAAAGTGATAAAGCGTTATAGTCCGGTTGCCTTGTTTGCTATGCTACCACCTCCTTAACAGGACCAAGACATCGGATTAAGTGTGAAAATGCGCTATTTTTGCGAACACCCCCGCACCCTGTGCGTGGGGGCTAAAGCCGATGACTGCCATCTTTCAGGTTATACACACGTATACACAAACGGCCGCACAGGAGATATTTCAATACTTGAACGCACAAGTACAAAAAGCGCCTATATCATAAACATTGTTTTACAAGATAAAACGTTCATTTGAACATGACATTTTTAGAGCACTGCGACTCTATTATACGAGCACCACGCATAACTTCCCCAAAATAGTGCTCGGCGGGTAACCGGCTTTCGTCCGAACCCTGGGTTGCAACAGCGGTGGCATCCATCTCTGTCCAATGTGTCTTCACACGGGCAAGGGCCATCCGCGCACCCTCTATGCAGGCCGACCGCTTCATCACCTTGATATGCGGCACCGCCCCAAGAAACTGCTGCAATAAGCCAAAATAGCTCGTCGGCTTGGGCCTCTTCGGCCAGACATGAGTCACAATATCTGTCATGGCAAGTCCGGACAACCTATTCAGCTCAGCCCATTCGGCTAACCGATCGGTCAGCGGAAGTGAATGATCCGGACTATGGAATTGAGACCAAAATAGCTCTTCCGTCTTGTGATCCTTCTGACTTCGGAAGTGTACAACAACATCCGCCGCACTCGCTGCTAAGTCCATATATGGATCCTCCGGACCCCACAGCTAGACAAGCTGGACATACTTTAGATCCGTAAACCTGCAGCGCAGCAGAGAAGGCTTGCCAGCCACAATATCTCCGGCCTGACGCAGCTCCTCCTTCATAGCCCGCATTGCAGAACGGGCATCCTTGGCTTCGGCGGTGGCCTTCCCCAGGTCTTCTTGCTCTGATAGGCGCTCCTTTTCAAGAGCCTCATTGTGGTCGATAGCATCCTTTAATTTAACGGCCAATTCGGCCATCTCTTCCCTGCTTCGGCAGTGTGCAGCCCTTTCGGCTTCTAACTCCTCGGCCGCCCTCAAGGCCGCCGCATTACTCCTTCTGGCTTGCTCCTTGGCTTGAGCAAGTTCAGCCCGAAGACTCTCCACAGCAGCAGCACCATCCGCGTCAAGCACAAATATTATAAGATATGGGCTTCGGCTCCCCTACTAGGTGACTGCGGGGAAAAATTTACCTTGCGACTCGTCAAGTCGCCTGTTGACTAGCTCGATGTCCGCATCCGCAACATCGAGTTGCCGCTCTAGTTCGGCAACTCCGTCAGACCGGCTGGCCCCCGGACGATCCGCCACCTGCATAGGAACGGCAAAGTTTAAAACCTGCGATTTTGATCCTCGGCACGCTGTCGCTTTCGACAACCTACCGAGTCTCAGGGGCTACTATCTATACAGGGCGCACTTCCATGTGCAAAACTGTCAAAAGGTGTGTCATTTTTACATACCTCAAATCCCGCTAGCAAACTCCTGACGGCATTATGCAATCCGCTTTCGGCGGATGAAATCCTTCCGATCACCATATTCATTAATGCATGGTGATCTTCTGAGATGGACGCCCTCTCAAGCAGATCCTTCAGCTCCCCCGGACGAACACTAGTCGGCGCCGAACTCTTCGGCTTTGCCGGGCTCGGGGATACCCTCCGTGACGACACTTCAGGCTCGTCCGCCCTATCCGATGGCGCAGCAGACGGAGGCGTCTCGCTTTCCATCATCTCCGGACGGAGATCCCCCGAAGACAAGCTCATCTGACAAGGTCGCAGATCCGAACTACAAGGTAAAAATTTCGGTTATCCTCAGAAGCACAAATAGGGATGTTTCTTATTAATGAACTCCCCCTTCTTTCTACTCACGGCTCGCTGGAGGGCTGATTCTTTAGAGAAGACTGTGCGGCCGGGGCCTCCCCGGACGCAGGACCCTCTGGTGAAGATTTCTTCCCCCGCTTAGGGGCTTTGGCCTCCGGATCTTCGGAGGCGGTCCTCTTCTCCCCGTGGAGGGAGGGATTCTCGATCCCCCCTTCTTTAAGAGCCTCCTCGGATGAGGCAGTAGCTCCCCTATTTTCCCCTTCGCCTCCTTCTGAAGGCGCAACCTCCAACATTCTGACCAGCACGGGCTCCGCCGCGGTCTCTGGGAGGGGGGCCGGACACCGTATCAGCTTTCCTTGCGCTATCCACTCCTGTTGAAGGATAACGGGTTAAAAGGCGAATTGTAGGAAGGCAAACAAACGGTACATCCGAACACTGAGCTACTTACTTGAGTATCCGGGCGATTGCAGCTTAGGCCGGCATCCTCGGTCAATTCCGGACACGCCACTTGAGGTCCGAAGAATAATGTGTACATCTCCACGGGTGTCTTACCCATGAAGTGTTGGAGAATCTGTGGTCCCTCCGGATTAAATTCCCATAGTCGGAGAGGACGGCGTTTGCAGGGCAAGAGACGCCTAATCAGCATAACCTGCATCACCACGACCAGATCGATCTCCCTCGCCTGGAGGTCTCGAATCCGGCCCTGCAATAGGGGCACGTCTGTTGACGGCCCCCAGTTGAGCCCTTGGTTGACCCACGACATCAACCATCGAGGAGGTCCCGAGCGGAATACGGGTGGCGGCTTCTGCTTGCTGCCCTTCGGAGCGGTGATATAGAACCACTCCTGCTGCCACAGGCCGAGCTCCTCTTGGAAGGAGCCCTCGGGCCACGGGGCATCGGCCCTCCTGCTTATGGCCGCCCCGCCGCACTCTGCTTGACGCCCCCCCCGATCATCTTCGGCTCCACATTGAAGGTCTTCAGCCACAGGCCGAAGTGGGGGGTGACGCGGAGTAAGGCTTCGCAGACAATGATAAACGCGGAAATATGGAGGATGGACTCCGGAGCCAAGTCGTGGAATTCCAACCCATAGTAAAACATGAGCCCTCTCACAAAAGGATCCGTCGGGAAGCCTAAACCCCGACGGAGGTGGGATACAAAGACAACATACTCGCCGGGCTCGGGGGTGGGGATGGCCTGCCCTTCGGCGGGCAACCTGTGCGAAATCTCGTAGGTCAGGTGCTTGGCTTCTTGCAGCTTTAGCACGTCCTCCTCCGTAACGGAGGAGGGCAGCCACCGGCCCTGAAGGTCAGAGCCGGACATTGTTGAAGGTCCGAAGCGCTCGAATCTGGGGCTCTGGGTGTTGGAACTTGGAGCAAGAAGAAGATTCGGTGGAAGATTGAAGAAAAGAAACGAGCCTTGGTCCTATTATAAGGAGGGAGAATACCAAGAGCCGTCTCCGTGACCGTTCAGGACTCGCCTTCGATAGAGGAGGCGTGGCGACGGGCGCGGTTGGGTTACCCACGTCCGTATTGATGAGAATCCCGGAATAAGGGGAACACGATCTCTGCTTCGACAAGACGTGCCAAGGAAACCGCTTCGCTAAACGCGCTGAGGCGGTATAATAAAAAACGATTCAAGTAAAGGCTTGGTAGTGGTGTGACGTCATGCCGCAAAATACGTCAGCAGATTGAACTTGTGTATATATTATTCTCTCTACGGTAGAATGTGGAATTTATTTTGCAGAGCCGGACACTATCCAGGTGTTCACAATCTTCTATGGATTATTCGGAGGAGGAACCCGCCTTGCAATGCCGAACATTATGCGCGGCGGACTCATCGTCATTGAAGCCAGGTTCAGGGGCTACTGAGGGAGTCCTGGACTAGGGGGTGTCCGGACAGCCGGACTATCATCGTCTGCCGGACTCCGAGACTATGAAGATACAAGATTGAAGACTTCGCCCCGTGTCCGGATGGGACTTTCCTTGGCGTGGAAGGCAAGCTTGGCAATACGGATATGTAGATCTCCTACCATTGTAACCGACTCTATGTAACCCTAGCCCTCTCCGGTGTCTATATAAACCGGGGGGCTTTAGTCCGTAGGACACAACATACATTACAACAATCATACCATAGGCTAGCTTCTAGGGTTTAGCCTCCTTGATCTCGTGGTAGATCCACTCTTGTAATACACATCATCAATATTAATCAAGCAGGACGTAGGGTTTTACCTCCATCAAGAGGGCCCGAACCTGGGTAAAACATCGTGTCCCTTGTCTCCTGTTACCATCCGCCTAGACGCACAGTTCGGGACCCCCTACCCGAGATCTGCCGGTTTTGACACCGACAATTGGTTAAAAGGCAAATTCAAGAAGACGCAAACAAACGGCATGTCCGGACACAGGGCTACTTACCTGAGCATCCGGGCGATTGCAGCTTAGGCCGGCATCCTCGGTCAATTTCGGACACACTTCTTGTGATCCGAAGAACAATTTATACATCTCCACAGGTGTCGTACCCATGAAGTGTTGGAGAGCTCGTGGCCCCTCTGGATTGAATTCCCATAGCGGAGGGGGCGACGTTTGCAGGGCAGAAGACGCTGAATCAGCATAACCTGCATCACTACGACCAGATTGATCTCCCTCTCTTGGAGGTCTCGAATCGGGCCCTGCAATAGGGGTACGTCCTTTGACGGCCCCCAGTTGAGCCCTTGGTTGACCCATGACATCAGCCGTTGTGGAGGGCCCGAGCGAAAGATGGGCGGCGGCTTCTTCCTGCTGCCCCTGGGAGCGGTAATATAGAACCACTCCTGTTGCCACAAGCCGAGCTCCTCCTGGAAAGAGCCCTCGGGCCATGGAGCATCGGCCCTCCTACTTACAACCGCCCCGTCGCACTCTGCTTGATGCCCCTCGATCATCTTCGGCTCCACGTTGAAGGTTTTGAGCCACAAACTGAAGTGAGGAGTAGTGCGGAGGAAGGCTTCGCAGACGACAATGAATGATGAGATGTGGAGGATGGACTCCGGAGCCAGGTCATGGAATTCCAACCCATAGTAAAACCCCGACGAAGGTGAGACACAAACACGATGCTCTCGCCAGGCTCGGGGGTAGGAATGACTTGCCCTTTGGCGGGCAACCTATGCGAAATCTCGTAGGTCAGGTACCTGGCTTCTCTCAGCTTTAGCACATCCTCTTCCGTGACGGAGGAGGGCATCCACCGGCCCTGTAGGTCGGAGCCGGACATTGTTGAAGGTTCGAAGCACTCGAATCTGGGGCTCTGGGTGTTGGAACTCGGGGCGAGGGGCAGATTCGATTGAGGATTGAAGAAAAGAAACGAGCCTTGGTCTCATTATAAAGAGGGAGAATACCAAGAGCTGTCCCCGTGACCGTTTGGGACTCACCTTCGATAGAGGGGGCGTGGCAACGGGCACGGTTGGGTTACCCACGTCCGTATTGATGGGAATCCCGGAATAAGGGGAACACGATCTCTGCTTCGACAAGACATGCCAAGGAAACCGCTTTGCTAAACGCGCTGAGGTGATATAATAAAACGATTCAACTAAAGGCTTGGTAGTGGTGTGACGTCACGCCACAAAATACGTCAGCAGATTGAACTTGTGTACATATTATTCTCTCTACGGTGGTATGTGGAATTTATTTTGCAGAGCCGGACACTATCCTGGTGTTCACAATCTTCTATGAATTATTCGGAGGAGGAACCGGCCTTGCAATGCCGAACAATATGCGCGCCGGACTCATCGTCATTGAAGCCTGGTTTAGGGGCTACTGAGGGAGTCCTGGACTAGGGGGTGTCCGGATAGCCGGACTATCATCGTCGGCCGGACTCCAAGACTATGAAGATACAAGATTGAAGACTTCGTCCCGTGTCCGGATGGGACTTTCCTTGGCGTGGAAGGCAAGCTTGGCAATACGGATATGTAGATCTGCTACCATTGTAACCGACTCTGTGTAACCCTAGCCCTCTCCGGTGTCTATATAAACCAGAGGGTTTTAGTCCATAGGACGAACAACCATTACAACAATCATACCATAGGCTAGCTTCTAGGGTTTAGCCTCCTTGATCTCGTGGTAGATCCACTCTTGTACTACCCATATCATCAATATCAATCAAGCAGGAGTAGGGTTTTACCTCCATAGAGAGGGCCCGAACCTGGGTAAAAACATCGTGTCCCTTGTCTCCTGTTACCATCCGCCTAGACGCACAGTTCGGGACCCCCTACCCGAGATCCGCCGGTTTTGACACCGACAGAGACACAAAAGTTCAAGCAATGTTTTGACACAAATGTCCATTAGGCATCCCACCTTTCTTCTTCAACAACTATCGGTTAGTATCGGTTGAGTCTAAGTTTTTGCTTCTTCACATGAGTTGTGTTATCCTTGCAATGTCATTTTATTTTATTTTGCTTGCTGTTTGAATACAATACCAAGATCTGAAATTCTTAAATGAGAGAGAGTCTTCGCATAGTTGCATAATTATTTAGCTACTCATTGATCTTCACCTATATCTTTTTGGAGTAGTTTTTCATTCACTCATGTGCTTCACTTATATCCTATGAGTAAATTGTTGAATGAGTTGATTGTCATAAATCTGAAATTATATATGTTTCATTTTCTTTTCCCATGGGGAGTACTGGCTTCACATCTAAGAAGTTGAGGCTGTAAATTTATTGAGGGTTAGAAAGCATTGTATTGGTCATTTGAACAATTCATGAAAGAATATTGAAGGAAGAGAGATTCCACATATAAATACACTATCCTAGACATCTTTTATAATTGGGAGCACTCATTAAGTATGACATGCTAAAGAGTTGATGTTGGACAAGGAAGACAATGTAATGGGTTATGTTTTAGCACATCTTAGTTAAAGTATATTGTCATGGATCATTCAAACATGTTGAGCTTGCCTTTCCCCTCATTCTAGCCAAAATTCCTTGCACCAAGTAGAGATACTACTTGTGCTTCCAAATATCCTTAAACCCAGTTTTGCCATGAGAGTCCACCATACCTACATATGGATTAAGTAAGATCCTTCAAGTAAGTTGTCATCGGTGCAAGCAATAAAAATTGCTCTCTAAATATGTATGATCTTTTGGTGTGAATAAAATAGCTTTATACAATCTTGTTATGGAAGCAATAAAAGCGACGAACTGCATAATAAAGGTCCATATACAAGTGGCAATATAAAGTGACATTCATTCGCATTAAGATTTTGTGCATCCAACCCTAAAAGCGCATGACAACCTCTGCTTCCCTTTGCGAAGGGCCTATCTTTTACTTTATGTCTTTTACTTTATGCAAGAGTCAAGGTGATCTTCACCTTTCCTTTTCATTTTATCCTTTGGCAAGCACCTCATGCTGGGAAGATCCTGACATATATATCCAATTGGATGTAAGTTAGCATGAACTATTATTGTTGACATCACCCAAAGGTGAATACGTTGGGAGGCAACATTATAAGCCCCTATCTTTATCAGTGTCCGATTGAAACTCCATAACCATTAGTATTGCGTGAGTGTTAGCAATTGTAGAAGACTATATGATAGTTGAGTATGTGGAGTTTGCTATTCCTGGAAATAAGATGAATTGCAATTGTTTGATGACTGAGAAATGAAGTTTGCTAGTTTTCAAGAAAGTTTATGGTCTATGCTTTGACATGTGAATTGCTTGTTACTTTATCGTGAGAAGTCTTATGAGATGAACTACTGTTATGACTTATAATCATGCTAGAAAAGGTGATTGAAATTATCATTGATCAAACTTGTGCACCTTCTAGCATTCACACTTCATAAATTCTTTCTTTTATCATTTACCTACTCGAGGACGGGCAGGAATTAAGCTTGGGGTGCTGATACGTCTCCAATTCATGTTATTTTATTTTCTGTTTTGAATGATTATGGGCTTTAATATACACTTTTATGTTACTTTTGGGACTAACCTATTAACCGGAGGCACAGCCCATATTGCTGTTTTATTGCTTGTTTCAGTATTTCGAAGAAAAGGAATATCAAACGGAGTCCAAACGGAATGAAACCTTCGGCAGCATGATTTTTGGGAAGATTATGACCCAGGAGACTTGGAGTTGAAGTAAAAGAAGCGTCGAGGAAGCCACGAGATAGGGGGCGCGCCCACCCCCTGGGCGCGCCCTCCACTCTCGTGGGCCCCTCGAGGCTCCCCCAACCGACTTCTTTCCCCTATATAAGCCTATGTACCCTAAAAACATCATATACGAAGATAGATCGGAAGTTCCGCCGCCGCAAGCCTCTATAGCCACCAAAAACCTCTCGGGAGCCCGTTTCGGCACCCTGCCGGAGGGGGAACCCATCACCGGTGGCCATCTTCATCATCCCAGCACTATCCATGACGAGGAGGGAGTAGTTCACCCTCGGGGCTGAGGGTATGTACCAGTAGCTATGTGTTTGATCTCTCTCTCTCGTGTTCTCTCTATGGCACGATCTTGATGTATCGCGAGCTTTGCTATTATAGTTGGATCTTATGATGTTTCTCCCCCCTCTACTCTCTTGTGATGAATTGAGTTTTCCTCTTGAAGTTATCTTATCGGATTGAGTCTTTAAGGATTTGAGAACACTTGATGTATGTCTTCCGTGTTTATCTGTGGTGACAATGGGATATCACGTGCCACTTGATGTATGTTTTGGTGACCAACTTGCGGGTTCCGCCCATGAACCTATGTATAGGGGTTGGCACACATTTTCGTCTTGACTCTCCAGTAGAAACTTTGGGGCACTCTTTGAAGTACTTTGTGTAGGTTGAATAGATGAATCTGAGATTGTGTGATGCATATCGTATAAGCATGCCCACGGATACTTGAGGTGACAATGGAGTATCTAGGTGACATTAGGGTTTTGGTTGATTTGTGTCTTAAGGTGTTATTCTAGTACGAACTCTTGAATAGAGTGATCCGAAAGAATAACTTTGAGGTGGTTTCATACCCTACCATAATCTCTCCGTTTGTTCTCCGCTATTAGTGGCTTTGGAGTGACTCTTTGTTGCATGTTGAGGGATTATTATATGATCTATCTATGTTATTATTGTTGAGAGAACTTGCACTAGTGAAAGTATGAACCCTAGGCCTTGTTTCCTATCATTGCAATACTGTTTACGCTCACTTTTATCATTAGTTACGTTGCTGTTTTTATATTTTCAGATTACAAAAACCTTTATCTACCATCCATATTGCACTTCTATCACCATCTCTTCGCCGAGCTAGTGCACCTATACAATTTACCATTGTATTGGGTGTGTTGGGGACACAAGAGACTCTTTGTTATTTGGTTGCAGGGTTTTTTGAGAGAGACCATCTTCATCCTACGCCTCCTACAGATTGATAAACCTTAGGTCATCCACTTGAGGGAAATTTGCTACTGTCCTACAAACCTGTGCACTTGCAGGACCAACAACGTCTACAAGAAGAAGGTTGTGTAGTAGACATCACTATTGCTCCCGAATTCTATCGTTTCAGTCGAGCCATGCCTGGTATCCGTCCCTTCTATCGGGAGGGTAGCCTCTTGATCCATAGATAGACCTTGACTGACCTGCTCTAGTGGCCAGGTCATGTCGCAGGTCATATTGATATTCTGGCTGCGCCACCTCCTTGCCTTTTCAGCGAGGGGGGACAGGTGGGAGTTTGGCTTCTCCAGCAGGCCTATCTCGTCCTCAAGGGGGGTGGTGTGGTTGGTTGCCTTGAGTCCATCTTGGTGGTGCAGGCTCGATGGCCTTGTTGTCGAACTATGGCAGCAGCTTCTGCTTTGGGTAACTTTTGTTTTGTTGCTCATAGTCGTACCCTTCGTCGGCTGCTAGGACCTTTGTCCATTTGTCGTTGAGGGTGTCCTGTTCGGCCTTGATCTGCTTCTTCTTTTTCTTGAGGCTAGGTGTGGTGGCAATAAGTTGTCGTTTGAACCTCTCCTGATCGAGCGGGTCTTCTGGGACTATGAAGTCCTCGGCTCCAAGGCTAACCTCTTCCTCGTAAAGAGGGAGGTAGTTACTATCCTCGAAGTCCTTGAAGTCCTCGAGATCAAATTTGTCCTCGCGCTCCTCCATGCCATCAGGTTGTTGATCGAGGGCAAGGTCACTAGGGTCTTCGATGTTGTCCGGGGTGTGCTCTTCCTCGGTGTCCATATTGGTTTCCCTGCTCCTTTGTCCCTTGGATCGACAGCGCTGTCGTCGGCGCTTAGGCGGCTCCTCGCCTAGCTTGTTGTTGTCTCTTCTAGGAGTGTCATCACCGTCATTGGCGCCATCGTCATTGTCCTTGGGGGTGTCCACCATGTACACATCATAAGTGGAGGTGGCCGTCCACCAGCCGGTAGTAGGGGTGTTGATGTGGACTGTAAATTCGATATCATCATCCATGTCCTCGGCCTCCTCGGAGGCGTAGTCCAGCATATTGGTTAAGTATTTGGTAGTGGCTACCAAGTGGGTGGTGGGTGGGATCCCAAATTCCCTGTGGTCTATCTCGAGGTTCAGCTGAACACGAGCTGAGGATAGGTCCTCTAAGATGCTCATCCTTTGGATCCGATCTTGCACCTCGTTTATCAGGACGAGGCTGGTCGGGTCGACGTGTAGGATTCCTTCGGAGTTGACATCCGGTGTGCTGGTAAGGAGAGGAGTGAATCCGGCCAAGATTAACTCTTGGTCTTTGGATGCCAAACTGGTGCCAAGGCTTCACTACAAAAAAAAGACATATGTGACATTTTGGGCCGAACGAAAAAAATTCGGTCATACATCTGACACTTCTATGACGATAATTGTGACAAAACCCGGTATCATCATAGATGTGGTGGGCTCCTACTTCTATGACAAAAAATCATGACAAAAAATGGGCTTTTTGTCCTGGGCGGGCCGGAGACGCAGCTGCATGACATTCTTTGGGTCGTCCATGACGGAAAAAACCATGGTAGAAGCGAGGGCGAGGAAAATTTTGGGGAGTTCCCGGTTACGGTGGTTGGTCGGGGGCCGAGCGATGCGTGTTTCTCTCGTACATGTACGCGCGTGTGTGCGAGGCATTGGCTCTAACTGAACCCGAGCGAGGCGTTGGGCTCTAACTGAACCCGAGCGATTGCACTGCAGGCTACGCGTTACTGAACCTGAGCGATCGATCGATGGCTGTTAACTGAACCCGATCGAGCGATTCCTTCGCTACTGCTGCTAACTGAAGCCGATCGATGCTGCCTCTCTGGATGAACAATGAGCGTTGCGGGGGGGTGGATGAATAGTGAGCGGTGGCATTGCCTCTGGATGAACGGGACCCCGTGGTGTGGGGGCTGGATGAACAGGACGATACTGTGGAGGGCTCGATGAACAGTAGACGATGGAGGGGTGCCCGTGGAGGGGTTGTTGAACATTAGCCGGTGGAGTAGCGCACGGTGGAGACTGGATGAACAGGAGCCCGTGGAGGCCGGAGGAGGTCGACGGTAGCCCGTGGAGGCTGGAGGAGGTCGACGGTGAAGATGAACAGTATCCCGTGGAGTCCCGTTCTGCGGTATGCCACACCCCTCCCGATGAACAGGACCCCCGTTTCAACCGTAGCGCTCCAACACAAGTCCGTTTTGTTTGTTTTGTGGTACGCCACACACCTCCCAATCAAAAAGACCCCCGTTTCGACCGTAGGAGGTCTGTTTCCTCCGTTTTGCGGTACGCCAGACCCCTCCCGATAAACAGGATCCCCTTTCGAACGTGGCCGGTCGAACACAAGGCCGTTTCCTCCGTTCTGCGGTACGCCAGGCCTCGTTTCCGTCGCATGTTCCGTCCAAGCCCCGATGAACACGACGACGCATTCCGTTCTGACCCAGCTGGTTGGCTCCCACGCATTCCGTTTCCTCCCGATGAACACGATGCATTCCGTTGCCTCCCCATGAACACGACGCATTCCGTTGCCTCCCCATGAACACGACGACAACGTTGTTTCTCCGTTTCGATCCAGCCATGTACACGAGCCCTGGCCGTACGTATGCGCGAGTAGGCATTCGAGACCTCGCCCGTATGTACACATATGTGGCCGTAATTTCTTTCTTGCACCCTGGCCGCTGTACGTACGTGTACATGCTATGTGCGCGCCTCTACTACAACACGTGTGCGCCTCTACATTGACACGTGCGCGCCTCTACATCCACCAGTATATATGTACGTACACGTTCGCGACCAGAATGACAACGCTACGTACACTTCAATCAAGTGGGTCCCGACTGTCAGGCACTTCCTTGCGTGTGAAGATGTAGCTGGTGGATCCCAGCAGTCAGGGGGGCGAATCGTTTTTTTTTTGCCCGGACGCACTTCCTTGCGTGCGAAGGTCTAG
>NC_041387.1:537415314-537451411 GCF_002162155.2 Triticum dicoccoides | reverse complement strand
GGACGCACTTCCTTGCGTGCAAAGATGTAGCTGGTGGGTCCCAGCAGTCAGGGGGGCGAATCGTTTTTTTCAAACGCACTTCCTTGCGTGCGAAGATGTAGCTGGTGGGTCCCAGCAGTCAGGGGGGCGAATCATTTTTTTTGCCCGGACGCACTTCCTTGCGTGCGAAGGTGTAGCTGGTGGGTCCCAGCAGTTAGGGGGGAAACAATTTTTTTCGCGAAATACAGTGGCCCGTCAGGTGGGTCCCTGCTGTCAGGTGGAGGAATAATTATTTTGCGCGTAATAAGGAGGCACTTCCTTGCAGCCGCCATGGACCCAGCTGTCAGCCTCTCCACGCACAGTACTCTTCTGATGGAAGTCGGTTGTTGACCACATTGACCACGCCGCGCCGAGAGCACCATGGCGGTGGACAAAGGTGAGGCCTAGGAAGGGGACGACGCGGAGCCGGGGAAGGCGCAGCAGTGGATGTCCATGCAAAGAGGAGTACGAGGGTTCACTGGTTCGGTTGTGGTGTGAGGTTGTCGTCGCTGCAGAATAACAGGGGGTGTGGGTGAGTAGAGGGATGGCCTGGCTAGCGGTGGGACTAGTAGGGGGCAGTGAGGCCTCCGTGGCATCACAGCCGGCCACGGGGGGCAGGAGCATGCGGCACGACCGGCGCTGCTTTGGGCGGCTGGAGCACGAAGACCAGAGGTTGAAGAAGCACTACGAGCGTTGGATGGACATCGTGCGGTCACTGGAGCTAGAATCGTTCATATTGACTAAGTTGACAAAGCCCTCCGTCCCCGTAAACTTAGTAGGCCCACAAGTCAGCCTCCCACCAAGGTGAGTCCCAGCTAGCAGGGGGAGTATTCATTTTTTTGTAATAAGGAGGCATTTCTGGTGGGTCCGAGCTGACAATGGGGGAACGTTTTTTCGTCAAATACAGAGGCCCTTCTGGTGGGTCCCAGCTATCAGGTGGAGGAATCATTATTTTGCGCGTAATAAGGAGGCATTTCCCTGTGTGGGCCCCTACTGTCAGCCTCTTTCCGATGGCTGTTGTTTGTTGACCATGTTGACCTCGCCGCGCCGAGAGCACAAACGCGGTGGACGAGGGAGAGGCCTAGGAAGAGAACCACCCGGAGCCGGCGAAGCCACCACAGCGGATGCCCGCGCTGAGGGGAGAACGAGCGCTGACTGGTCGGCTGCGGGGTGAGGCTGACGTCGCCGGAAAATAACAGGATGTGTGGGTGGTTAGAGGGATGGCCTGGCGGCAGCACAGCCAGCCACGGGAGGAGGGAGCAGGCAGTCCCGCCGGCACTGGTTTGGGCGGCTGGAGCAGGAAGATTAGAGATTGAAGAAGCACGGCGGCCGTTGGATGGACATCCAACAGTCACTGATGTGTGTTGACTAAGTTGACAAAGCCTTGCATACGCGTCAAAAAAAATTTAGGACAGCGTCATCGTCAACCTAGTAGGCCCAGAAGTCAGCCTCCAAATCTGTGGAAAACAGCATACAACCCATTAGCCATTATTTTCAATAATTTACAGCCCATTTGCTAATTCTTAAGGATATTTGAAGCCCATATTCTTTTATTAGCATTACAGACCATATATTCTGGGCACTGCTAAAAAATTCAACAAAATTTTGCATATTTCGGTGGGGTCCGAACTCTTTTAATCATGAAATTTCGAGTCACGTCAAAAATAATTTTCAAAAAATTATACAAAATAAAATTCAGAAAACAATTCTCCACAAAAATGAATGAAATTTAGAATCTTAACTAGCAAGATGCCCGTTCGTTGCACGGAACATGAAGATGCATTTGTATGAGTAGTTTATCTTGTGGGAGAAAAGATGATATTTTAATGTAATTGCCAGTTGGCTTTGGTTTTTATAAGAGTAGAGAGTAGAGAAATCCTGAAAAAATGATATTTTAATGCAATTGTCGGTTGGCTTTGGTTTAAAAATTTACAGCCCATTTCTTACAACTTATAGCCCGTTTTCTGGGGAAGCCCATTTCTTACTACTTACATCCCTCCTCGTCTTGAAAGATTTGCAGCCCAGCAGGGCTGAGAAAAGCAAGTAGGCCTCGGTTTTGGTATTCTCCAAAAAAGAACTGGGCTAGCCAATTTCAGAAAGAAAAAATATATCAACTAGGCTCGTCATGTGCTTAATAAAAGCATAAGCATGGGCTAGACGGGCCACAGCCCCCGCACAGCGCGCAGTTGAGCTCCGTCTCTGAAACTGAAAAACAACTGGGCGAGCTGCTGGGTCCCTGGTGTTATCCGCTCGTTGTGAAATTTTCTCGTTTATTGACTACATTGACAATGGCGTGGAACCTAGTTGTCAAACAATTTGGAGGAAGTATTTTTTTGGCTTGTAATAACGAGGCACCTGCTTGAGAAATGCAATGACCCTGGTGGGTCCTTACTGTCAGCCTCTCCATGTACAGTCATCTCCTGAATCCTCTTGGTTGTTGACCATGTTGACAACGCCAGACGGCGGTGGGCACAGCGAGCGAACCAAGGCGGAGAACGACGGCAAGGCCTCAGACGGGAACGAACAGCAGCCATGGAAGATGCGGCAGTGTAGTGGCAGGTGGAGGGGAGTACGAGGGCAACAACATGCAAGTCAAGCATACAAATGGTACAAAAAGCCCAAGGATTAATTGTTCATCAATTTTTTAGACAAAACCCAGATTGAACATGACAGTAACATCTAACCCAACCACTCTTTTTTGCAGTCACAAACAAATGGATTGGTCTGATCCATAAAATCAACATCATGTGCAAATAAATTTATTTCAGGATGTCTACAAGTTATTGTAAATATAAGCCGAGCACGTTTAGAAGCCCATTTTCCACCTGAAACTTCTTTTTTTGCTGTTCAACATGTTCGTTCGTGAGAAATCTCTTGCTGTAAAAATTAAGCCTCATGGACAATAGTAACCTCGCATTCAACAGGAAGGATGTGACAAAGCTTCTGTTTGCCTGGTTGGATGCATATCGTCCCATCGTTATTGTCCTCAAACGAATGTCATGAGAACTGAGAAAATCCTTGTGCTTATTACGCCAACGATTGGTTATCTGTTTTTCTCCATGTGGTTCTGCCTAAGTAGACATGAAGATTGAAAACAGTTAAGGTCTAAAAAAAAGAGTATGTCGAAAGAACGACAGCTGAACAGTTAATTCTAGTACATATATACGGGCTTTCAATGTGCATGAAATCATCACCTCTATGTATAAATTCTCTAGAGATCAAAAGCATCGCATCAAGCCAATAATTATGTCCATATCAAAACTATACATTCTGATATATATGATCTTGACAGAATCGAGCAGCATTGATAGGCTATCAATGGAAGAACTCTTCATTGACCATATAACATAATATTAGTACCCAAAGTGTACTCCAAGATGATACAAAACTTATGCACACAAATGAAAAATGCAGCATATGATTACAAATGTGTAGATGATAATATACGGTACCTAAAAAAGGGAGGAGCCAAACACCAACTCCTTGTGATTATTAAATGGGTCACGAATTACACCCAAGGTCTCCAGTTTGGGCGCAGAGACGATAGTTATTTCTGAAGGTGTATAACAATTATGAAGGAGCGACCTTTCAAATGAAGGGGCATCTTCGATGATGAGCTGTTATCCTTTAAAACAAATTCCAATGCATTTAAGGTGAGGCAACTTTATTTGGAGACAACTGATACCAATTTCTATTCCCAAAACAATCAGCAAGTGCTCCAGGGCATGGCAACTGGAGTGGATGATGTTGTGCAGTGAGGCCTCCGACAGATAAACCACCACAAGCGAAAGTTTTTTTAGCAGTGGGAGTCGAAGCATTTGTACCAGATCGTCTGGTAGATGGCACCGGGCAAAGGTGGCGGTGTGGAGAGAGGAGGAAAACCGCGAGATGGACAACGGTGGTGTGGGCACGAATTCTTCGTATGTTCGTGGTATGAAACTTTCGTGGTAATGGTAGAACTCAAACTACTGGAGTTTTCCGAATTCAGGGGATGTCAGCCAAGCGTCCACCTTGCCGGGTATGGCCAGCAGGTAGCTTGTCGGGATGCAGAGGCATTGAACGGGGCCCTGCTCGTGAGAAGAGACGATGGCTCTGGGAGATCAAATTCAGGAAGGACGGATATCTGACGACAGTCAAGATTGAGGGGCGCGGTGCGCCATAGAGGGCGCCACCGAGTTGAGAGGACTTGTGTGCGGCAACAATCCTTGGTGGGGAGAAGCGAGATGATCTCCTCAAGGATGACGCCCGGGAGATCGTTGATGCGGTCCACCGGAGATTCTACCGGTTCCTCAGATCCGGGTAGGGGGGGGGGGGCTCGCCGCTTCTCCCCGCGCTATCGAGTGCGGGATCTACAACTAGCGTCGCCGCTGGCGGGAGCCTCATCTTCTTGGCGCTGGGGCCAGCCGACTCCATTTTCCTTGTGGGCGTCGCGCCGAGCTCACGGGTTTGAGCAGAGTAGCCAGAGACGAGCCTAGTGGCAGTGCGAGTGGGGAAGAAGGAGGGCTGGGGATTTCTGTAGGAGTGGAAGAAGAGGAGCAGGCATTTTCTGTACAAGTGAGGAAGAAGATGAGCGGGGTTTTCTAGATGAGTGAGGAAGATTGGGGAGCGGGGGGAATTGGGGGGGGGAGACGGAAGCGGGAGAGCGAGTTGTTCGTGTTTATAAGGCCCGCTGCACTAACTACTCGCTTTTTCCCAAGAACCGCTCTCTTCTTTTGCGTTGCTGCATTGGAGCTGGCGCATGGACTTGGCTGACTGGCCATGCATGCAGGATGCATGTGCCCGCCGGCCACTGCATGCGCCTGGTTTGTTACTAGGCCTATTTAATAGGGTGGTTATGGAGTAAATTAAGGAGATTTATTTTCTCTGTGTGCATCCATCAAATTAGAGGATGCGATACTGGATGTAAACACTCATATTAAACTAACATTCAGAAGAACAAAAGTTCAGCATGTCTATGCATCTCAATGATTCACCATACTATAACCAATACAAAGCTGTGAGAAGGTGTGGAAATAAAGAAAATTGGTCGATGCTTCTCTGAGCAAAGGGCCTCCCTGCGCACGCAATAATTTCCTGGGCATGCTTGTTTCTTCTCAATGTTGCGAGCACTTTGAGCATGTTGGCAACTCCACAGCTAGCTAGCTGCCTCATCTTGCAATTGATGCTGACACATTTGCAGCAAACACATGAGGCAATAGAGATGAATCAACATGGGTCCATATTGTGCAGTTCCCCTGAAATCATATTCATTGTCCTGAATCTGAAAAGATAGGAAAACAGTAGCTATACTTAAACGGTGTTACAAAACAGTAGCACATATCAATAGCTTGGCATGACAAAGCACGATCATCTGGACGAAGGGGATACTGACCTGCCTGAGGAAGATTATATATAATTTCATAAGTCCTTGGTTGATTTCCACCTTCGGTTGCACTGCTTGTTTGCTCCTCCACACATGACAGGATCGTTCCGCACTGCATTCAGCAAGTCAACGTATGAATAAGCTAATTTCATCTTGCAGTGGTCATTGTACCTAGTTACGGATGTAGGAATACCTGGAGCACCATGAGGTTAGCTGACAGCAGGTAGATGCAGCCATATAAATTTTGTGCGGTGCTACCAAAATTGAGGTTTGTATCCCTTCCCGTTATGAGAATTCTTCTTGAAGTTGGTAGAATGTGACGGCTTGTTCTTTGCATCAAACTTGCCTTTCCCCTCAAATTTGTTCTTGTTGTTTTGGGACTGGTTGGGCTGGAAGTTCTTCTCGTGTACCATGTGGGCACTAGAAGCTCCCTCAGCGACCCGAGCACGTGTGTCTTTTGCTCTCGCCTTCTCCTCAAAATCAAGAGTGCTAATGAGATCCAAAACAGAAAACTCATGTCTCTTGTTTTTTAGAGAAGTAGCAAAAAATCGCTCCACGAAGGTGGAAGCTTGGCAATGATGGTCCCAGCAACAAATTTTTCCGGCAACACACACTTAAAGTACTCAAGTTCCTTAGAGAGTGACTGTATCTCATGAGTCTGCTAAACAACAGAGCGCTCATCAGTCATCTTGTAGTCACAGAATTGCTCCATGACGTACAACTCATTGCCAACGCCCGAGGGCCCAAACATGGCCTCGAGCGCAACCCACATGTCTTTGCCGCTGTCAAACGACATATATGAATCCACAATGGAGTCGTCAAGAACACTCAGTAGGGCGGCTTTGAAGAGGGTATCCATGTTCTGAAAAGCTTCCTCCTGTGTAGGATTAAGATCGCCCTCAGGCTTACCCTTAGTGGCGTCATAGCAGTACATGATCTGAAACCAATATACTGCTCTTGTGCGCCACCTTTTATATTGCACCCCCTTAAAAGTAGGCGGCTTCAAAAGCGCAGCAAAACCACTCGGAGTAAATTGCCTGTAATCAGGTTTTTGGATTGGATTGTTGAATATATGAGCAATTTAGTATGAGATTTAATCTGAATCAGCAGTAAATAGATCGTGACGACAATTGCAAACATCAAAGTAATGACGTGGACTAAACCAGGAGGACAGAATCACATACTGTACAACGGGAGCAGAACCGATGTGGTTGATGTTGTCACTCATGTCGTTGATGAAGAGGTTACCGAGGTCGGGGAAGAAGGCTGTCATTGAGGAAGTCGTCGCTGGCAGCAGTCACAAGAGTGTGCTCCCCAAAAACCTGATCGCCTCTCTCCCGTACAGGATCACGAAAGGCGGGGTTCGGAGGACTGCTGTCCCTTCTCGCGGTGCACGCCGGAAGGAGGGCTGGAGAAGAATTGCATGGCGGCGCTAAGATCTGGAACGGTGCGAAACCATATGATACAGCGGCGGCTAGGGTAGAGCATGTTAGGTCGGTCGTGCGAGTATAATAGTAGGCCTTTGGCCCCCAAACCCCACGTCCAAGTCAATAATAGCTCAAAAAGTCAATAATAGCCCCACCAAGGTTTTTCTCAAAAAAACGGAGTAATTAAGGCGTCCGTTAGTCCCTTTAGTATAAATACTATATCATTAATAATGGCCCCACCTTTTGTCTCACAAAGTATGTTGGAGTACAACCGGCTACACGTTTACAATCCGCTTCTCTTCTCTCTCCTCTTCTCTCTCCTTCAACTAAGCACAAATACTATATTTAAATCCTTATAGCCTGCTTATGTCATCTAATTGTAGTACTTGCTCTAAAGTTACTCTCCACTGTGTAGTCTGAAATGCCGGGCGTGCAGCGGGCGGTGCCCTCGGTCGGCGTGCCGCTTCAACGGCGGAAGCAGTGAGAGGTCGCGTCGCCCTGACTTGCCATCAATGTGGAGCGGCGGGCTCAGCTGGCGCCGGGCGGGAAGCGCGCGCGGGATGGGGAAGAGGTTTTTGGTGGGCCAAGAAGGTGAGAAGCCAAATTGGGATTGGTCCGGATGGGGAAATATCATGTGCTCCCATACTCTGCATATGACACTAGTCTATGTTACTACTCCCTCCTTTCTGGTTTATAGAGATGTTTAGAGTAACATAGTAATATGTTATAGTATAAGTTACTCCCCACTATGACCAGCCTTGGCCTCTCCCAGTGCTCCACCATGTATAGCTGCTAAGCCTGCCACGTAGGCATAAAATATGATGTGGCACCAATAAACTAAGCACCTATGCATTAAAGACTTGAGTTACTAAGCCATTTAATGCACTTAGCACCTCATCTAAAGAGCATGATTAATAGTATAGCCAGCTGCTGGCTATAAGCCAGTGCCATGTCATCTACAGCCCATCTTATAGTCAACATGTACAATAGTAGATCAAAAGAGTGTACTACTTTTTTATTATGTGGCCCACCTTTCATTCTCACAAAGTGCCTAGGAGCAGGTGCTAGAGCTGGCTCTTCATGAAGAGCCCGCTTACCTTCTCTCTCCTCTTCTCTTTCCTCCAACTAAGCAGAAATATACTAGTTTATTCCTTATAGCCCGCTGACTCAACTCTATTGTACTTACTCTAAGCACATCTAAGCACTTACTAGCACCCCCTTGACCATGGACCTTGACGGTGTACGTCACCTTGTGTCTCATAATTTTCCTTGTCATCATCTGAGTCCTAGAAGATCTCACCCACATCATCATTAGCATGCAGCCGCCTTGATAGACAACGTGTGCAGAAGGAGTAGAGGCGACTGGGGACGCACCACCACCGCGTTGTGGGCACTTCGTATGTGCTTGTGTGCGTGCAGCGTGCGTGTTTTTCATCGGTGCTAGCTCTAAGGCCGAGGCTGCGGTCGTCTTCGTCTCCAACTAGTAGTTGAGCAACAATGGCAAAGAGGTGCTGCAAGAGATGCGTATGTGCCGTTGCGTGCGACCTTCGCCGTAGCACGATGAACCGGACGTCGCCGTGGATGGCACACGCCTCCATGCAGCCGAGTGTGTGCGCATGCATGTGTTATTCATGTGAATTCTGCAGGCGAGCGTGTGTGCATGCACGTCTTGTGTACATGCGTTGTGTGCTCCATGCTGTGCACGTATGTGCATGAGTTGGATGTGATGGAGTTAGTGCGTTGGCTTGTGTACATGCATGGTTGCATGTGTCCTATACATGTGTGGCTTGTTGCGTGGTTATCAATAATTCAATATAAACTACTCCCTCCGTTCCTAAATATAAGTCTTTCTAGCCATTTCAAATAGACTACAACAAACGGATGTACGTAGACATATTTTAGAGTGTAGATTCACTCATTTTGTTTCGTATGTAGTCCCTTATTGAAATCTCTAAAAGGACTTATATTTGGGAACGGAGGGAGTATAAAACATCTTCAACTTAGAATCCTGATGTACTGTTCTAGTGGTTAGCGAAAAGTTCATGTTCTTTTATTTGTTTATAGGTGGGCAGGCGGCAAAAAATAGGGGAAAACGTGCAAGGTTCCTTGCAGACGCTCCACCGTGAGGTTCCTTGCTCCTTCTCGGTCGTCGGGAATCTATGCTCTTCAACTCTTTTCTTTTACGTGAGCTTTGTTCGTCCTTTTCCCAACACGCAAGACATCTAGCATCAAGGTGCACGTGTCATGCAAGAAAATGGAGATAATCAAATAAGCAATGCGTAAGTGAGTCATGCGGGAGGAAAAGCAGGGGGAACCCTTTTTCGTAAGTGAGTCGTGCACTTCGATGGCACCTACGCAATATTTTTTTCTCCTCGATGGCACGTGAATAGTGCACGTACTCAACGACGGAGCACGGGGTGGTAGCAATGACATGGTCAGCCCTTTTTTGGAGAGAGTACGTACTACTAGTAAATAACTTTGATGTGTCCCGTCAACTCGCAGAACGATGAGAAGCTTGATTACGCCTTCTCCCTCGCCAACGCATGCGCGGTGGCTCGCAGCACGAGGAGAAACTTTTGCTTACAAGCGGTGGACGTGCAGCAGTTCATTTGGTGTCAGATTGCCAGAAGCACTATTGTAGAACCATCAACTTCCGGAAGAGGCGAAGAGCCAAGCGCAAGGTCACCTACTAACCTTAGGCTAGGCGTAGTGGGAGTAACATAAGTAGGGGTACCTCCTTTTTTTATTCTAGAAACAACCACACGCGAATATCAAGGTGCTGGTTACGTAGAACAAATTTCCTGGAGTCCGTGCTCAGCCCCCCTCTATCTCTCTTCTCAGCCAGCCAGCGGACGCGCGGAGCCCATCGTCCGTTTGCTCACATGCGGTCCCACATGTTAGTGAAAACACAAGAGGACCCACTGAACCTGCACATCTTTCACCTCGACGTGTTGGTGATGAAAAACAAATCCAATAAAGATCTTCGGTGGCCGCTTTTGGAGTTACTCAAGAGTAGTAAGATTCTATTTACAGTTTAACCCAAGATGCACATCACGTGGCTTCAACTACCACTCTATTTTCTTGCATGACACGACCTGGATGCTGGATGTCCCATGTGTCGGCAAAAGGAGGAAGAACCCAACCAAATCTTTGGTTGTGCTCTCGGATTAGACTAGTTGTGCTAACTTAAAAAATTTATTGTGTACTCCCTCTCTTCCAAAATACTTGACTTCCATTTTTCCAAAAATGGATGTACCTATATACTAAAACATGTCTAGATACATATATATTTTGACAAATAGAAGGCATGTATTGTGCAACGGAGGGAGTAGAATGGATGCAAGTTTTTGTATTGGGAAGAAGAGTACATCGATATATTGATAGAGCACAATTTAGTAGATGTTCTAGCACTTTTAGCTAGCATAGAGGCTAGAGATGAGACTAGTGCACTTGTTGATACTCCTACTAGAATAGAGGCTAGACATGAGACTAGATGCGAGGAAGCAACGTCTACTTCTTTACACTCGAAGAAGAAAGAAGCACGCAAGATCGAGCCTCCACAGATCAACAATGAATGCATCGAGAAAGGCACTAATCCAACTTACGGAGCAGTTATGGAAGTTGGATATCTTCTAGAGTAGTAAAATGTATTCTTGTGGTTCTTGTTTTCTTTGGTCTTGCTTTTCCAGTCAAAATTATCGTTGGAGTTCATGCAAAACGGAGGTCCGTTTGGGGTCATGCGTTGGAGTTGGCCTTACAAGTGGGACCGCAGTTGAGGAAACCGACTATCGGCAACCCCCACCTCGCCCGCTGCGTGATGGCTGAAGTTAGAGAAACAACGAGGTTGAAGAGATTGCTCTAGCACGGACTCCAAGAAGTAATATGGTGTCAGATGGATGTCATGGTGGTGGCGTGTGCCGTACTCCTGGATGTGAATGCTTGTTCTGGCCCATGCCACCCTACTACTCCTACTACTTACTCACTCCGTCCCATAATGTAAGACATTTTTTGACACTACACCAGTGTCAAAAAACGTCTTACATTATGGGACGGAGGGAGTACTATATAGTACTAGTATCGAGGATTTGAGGTGTTGGTTACGTACAGCGAACACATTAACATATTGCTACAGTAAAAACACCCGCCCGACGTGCGAAGCATGTGAAGCTAGTACAAATAGTGTACTACTATTGTTGATTGGCCTCATCCGATAACCTGTTGCAATGCACGTACAATTATGTATTCGGAAAATATTTTTTTGCCTCGTCGCACCACTCACTCAGAGAAGCGACTCGAAAGCCATTCATAAATTTAGTAAGTTTATCACAGGCATATCATTTTATTACATACAACAGGTCATCAACCCACATCGACAACGAGGATACATTATAAATACTAAAGTTTTCACCACACAATAAATAACAAGCAATGAAATGAACTTCAACTCAACCAATCCTCAGCGTTGGAAACGCTTGCTTTGAACCATAAGTGATTCTCTGGGACGGGCCATCTATTGTCGATCTCGAGACCAATGCAGGACTAATCATCCAGGCTGAAGCGGCCTACTATATCAGTACCAGGGTAGGGAACCACCCAAATGTCTGAGGTATAGACACAGTTGCTTCTCATAAATGGTACTAGTAATGTTGTGGCAACAGCAGTTGGATCGCCTTTCACCATCATCGGATAGTTTTGTCCAAGGAAGAGCGAGTTTTCTCCAAGACTATCAATTCTGTACCAGGGAGAAGGTGTTGGTGCTAGCACACTAGTATCCGTCCCGAATACCATGCAACGGGTGTTGGAATAGGACCGGAGAGTGCGACCATGGGAGACAACATGTGCTCCTTCAGTAGTAACAAACTCAGTGCGATGTATACACACAAGAAGAGGTGATCCATCGGAATTAGTTGCCAGGCGCCACTGAGTATATACGTTCTGCTCGTCCTCATGCTCGTGATCATCACCATCGTCATCTCCCCCTTGGTTATAAAAATTTTCAAGTATAGGTGGTGGAATGTTCACAGGACCTTGGAAACACAAGAAGAAGGTTAATTAGTAAAGGGAAACTTGCTAACCCGCATGCATGTGGATGAAACAATTATAATTACGGTGGAGTACCGAAAGTATAAGGATTCCATGCAAAAACAGTGCCACGAGTGGTGGCAGAAAACACAAGGCCCTCGTATTGAATTGCATCATAGTACACATCCGTGTATAGAAACTGAATTTTGAGCAATATCCATCCAGTCGAACCACGAAAGACGGCAACAAGCTTGTCTAAGATAGCAACAACTTCATAGTTGTTGTTATTCCAAGAGTGGTTGGGAACTCGACAAATTGCTATCTTCCGTAGAAGACAATCACCATGATCGTATTTGAACGTGCGTACAATACCGGTGTGCTCAACCTCTGGGCCGTCTGCTGAGATTTTTGGAAGTGGAACCCGGTCACGAGTGTACACATTCACAAGTTCCCACTCGCAGTTGGACCCAATGTAAACAACCCAATCTCCATTTGCGCCTGCCCAATCCTTGCCCTCAAGCGATGGCATCTTAACATCATACGTATCATTATCAAGCGGCATCAACTTGCACAAGGCGAGGCCTCCGTCGTCCCTGCGCCAGTAGTCATCAGGGTCACGGCGAAGAAGATAGGGGAGATCAAACCGCTCCTTGACTCTTGGGTTCCTTGTAATGATGTTATTAGTTGAGTCAAGAATGGGCTTGAACAAACCTGCCATGCTAGCCGAGGAGATGACGTCGCACCGATCAATGAGTTCCTCCAACACGTCATCTTTCAGATCGGGGCAAGTAGTGGGGTCATTTCCGGCCTGTTCCCTCCATGGAGAATACGATCGAACAATGGCAAAAGGAAGGGTGAAGGGCTGAAGGAAAATGGAGGAGGGAGAGGAAGAGCATGCGACAGCAGTTCCAAATTGAGAGGGAAAGGCGAAGAGTCGGTGGACGGTTGCCAGTTTGCCACGGTTCACGAAGAGGCGCCCCGGCCTACACATCCGCTCAGAAATACTAGTAGAAAAGGACTCTTCGTCGTCTCACTGATATGTTGGGACGGGACCACATGTCAACAAAACATGGTGTGTAATTTCTCGTGCAAAATGCGATCTGGCCGCGTTGGCCCGAGGTGCCGCATTAGTTTTTTTTGAAAGTTTGCCGCATTAATTATCGACCTTTATTTTTTTTAACATGCAATCTGAATGGATAGCTCCTGTGGTCATCACACGTGAGCGGATATAGTGATGGTTGATTCGCCCGAGCAACTTATTACTGTGGGAATTTGGGAGTACCAGCGGATTCAAGGAACAGAGAAATGATGGTTGCTTCATCCGAGCAACTTACTGTGGCGAAGCTGGGGCTCTGTGATTTGACTGCTCACTAGTCATTACTACTGCGATGCAACGACCGGGGTGAATCTTTCCCTGAAGTTGTGTTGTGCACTCAATATTGTTGCATGGTAGGTGGAGCCGGATGAAGGATGTCCAACATGTCAGCGAAACGAAGTTGAATTGTTTCTGGCATTGCTATCAATCCTTCAGGATTTGTTTATATGTACGCATAATTTTGATGAAATTGTACTGTGATGCTATGAAGGTTTCAACTTTGGTTCCTGCAGGAAAAAAAAGGTTTCAACTTAGGATTCATGTGTCTTGCCTCGAGATTATCTCGTTACAACATTCCATCAAATACAAATGAAACTACCATGGCTAATGCATCTCAATGTTTCGCAGATCAGCGCCAATATTCACATCACAACTGAAGACAAAGTTGTGAGAAGGTGTACAAATAAATAAAAAATATAATTGATCGATGTTCTTCGTAGGCATGGCTCCATTTCCTTGGCACATTGTTCATTGCTTGGCAGCTAGTTTCACCCAGCTCTGTAGCCAAAAAAGAGGTGTATGAAGGACACCACAATCCGATCATTTTGTGCAGCTCCACTAAAATCAAGCGGACCATCCCTGTTTGCAAAGATATCCAGTCAGTGTGATTACAATAATAGTGGAACTAGATGATGAAACATAACACACATAAATAGAAGCCGATCACCTCTACGATCTCTCTTTAGGACTAACTTCTTGTTGGAGAAGATTAGGCACGGAGTTGGATGAGGAGGATAGCAAAACCAATCTCCCTTTCCGCAGTCCCACAAAAATGTAAAAACGTTGCCCGTGTGACATCGGAACTACACAAAACACTCTTCAGAAAAGTGATTTGTGTAGTTCACCAAAAGGTCGCAATAGCAACGAGGTGAAAATGGATAGCCCTGTTTGCAAAAGGAGGTCGAAAGGAAACAATTACTGCCCAATAACACGAGTTGAAGACACATACGCCAACAATAAAGAAGCATGTTCCATGTAATAAGGGAAAGATAGCACATGGTGGTTTATCAAAAATGGTTTGAGGACGAGATTGCAAGATGGAAAGTACGCCGGCCGAGATACGATTTAAGCAAACAACTAAAGAAGATCCACATGCAGCAACGTGGGAGGATGGGCAGTGGAGCAAGGCCGGAGGAAGCTGTACCTGAGGGTCGTCGGGATGTTACTAGGAGGGCGCCGGCGGCCGGGATCTGCCCATACTGTGGCAGCGAGCAAGTGGCGAAGGCCCTACTGCGCCGGAGCTTGGTCAGAGAGAACGGCGGGTACTGCAGATCGAGACGTGTTGCCTCAACGCCATCGAACGGAGAGACGATGCACATCCTCCCTTTCCGCCGGCGGACGGGATGCGGTCGGATCACTGACCAACGCTGAGAGATAGAGGCCACGGCGGCCCTGTGTGAGATGGTGTGACGAGAGACAAACCCATTTTCCATTTTCCCCATGGCAATCGTTTTATATGCTGTACGTGCCATTGAGGAATATATAACTTTATTTAATGCTAACGTGTCAAGTCGAACTTTGTTCCGTCTAGGCGTGGTACCCGACCCTCCTTCGAGTAAACAACCGCTGCACGCGTCAAATTATCATGTGGGCTGCCTTTTCGTATAGAAACAAACTCCACCATGTACCCGTGCGGGTGTGGCCGGGAACGAGACGTGAGTACGTGCGTCCTGCATACACTTCTTCTTTAGGTGCAGGTACGCACGTAGGTGGGTGTGAGAGAGATGGTTTGTGAGAAACAAAGGCAATGTGTTGATGATATCTCAATTAGAAAAACGTAACATATGCAATGTGTGTGAAACGGAGTCATGGACGCGAGATATCGATAGAATTGAAAACAGGGATGAAGTGTGTGGCTGCGCAATCGATAAAGAGTGTCATTGAATTTGTGTTTGCCCACGTCAAAGATACAGGGCGGCTGGCCTACTGGAATTTGAGAGGGCAGAGGTGCAGTTTTTCTCCGTGGCATGGATACCTACCTACAACGTTTGACTATCGGTGTGTGGGGGGGGAGGGGGTAGAGACCGATCGACTAGTATATGTGTGTGGAAGGAGAGAGACCTAGCTATGTATTGAGGGAGATCGATCGACATCCATGGATATGTGTAGCAGAGGAATAAGGTTGGGAAAAAACAAAGGTAGAGCGTCGGAGGGTTGGTGGTGGAGTGGCGTCTCACAAATGGTGGGAGAGGCCTGCTAGACAAACGGAGGGTATGAGTGCAATATCAATAAGAGAGGGCGGGGGATGTCTGTCTGTCTATGCACGTGCGTGTGGAAGACGGGTTGGGAGGTATTCAAGGATGATGAGGGGAGAAGATGTGGTTGTGGTAAGCATACGTAACTACATAGGAAGATCAACCGTCGTGTGTCCGAGAAAAGGGGAGACATAAATAGCGAGGTAAGTGTATCGGTGCTTGGTGAAAACGAGTTATAGTCGACCTGGCTATATGTAGGGAGATCAGTTCATATACACGCCTGCATGTGTTAGAAGCAAATAAGGTCCGGAGAGGCAGATAAGGGGAGAGGGTGTGGCTAGGAGGTGGTGCGAGAGGCCTACCATGTCGAGGGAGAGGAGTGTGCAAGTATGTGATCAATGAAAAGAGGGGCGGGAGTGTGCACCTGCGTGGAATCGTATTGGATATAGGGGGGCATGGACGGTGAGAAGAGAAGAGGGGAAGTATATATGTGTTTGTTGTAGGCACACTTGGCTAGAGAGGTATATCGACCGGTGTGTGCCGGAAAGGAGTCGGGGGCCTACACACACCGCTGGTGGACGACCTAAAGAGAAATGATGAACGTGCGCGATGGAGGGGACACTAAGGGTGGGTGAGAGGGGGGCGGGCGTGTGCATGCATGATAAAAAGTTAGCGCTAGCTAGCTACAAATAGAAGAGGATCGTGAAGGTGTAAAAGACGAACAAAGATCATAATTCATTATAAAAAAGTGGATACGGATACTTGAAGAAGATATCATAATGTAGAACATTGATTATAATTTGGGCTAATGTGTGGCTTTTGCAACTCAGGTCTAAATACTTGTCATAATATAGGGGGCGGGGCACTATACTTTGTGTGATAAACACGGTGTACATATGGAACATGGTTTAGATTATGAATATATAGTTAGTACATCAAATGTATTATTATTTGGAAACAACATCAAGTGTATTCAAAAAATAGAATTCGAGTTCATGTAGTACACATAGTTCATATCTATCTCTATAGTAATAATGTGGTGTGTTATTAAGTAATACATGAATGATGGTTGAAGTTGGCAACAATCATGATTGTAGATTCTTATTGAAATAGAGAAACAAATTCAAATTTAGTTCGAATTGCAGCGGTAGTATAGACATTTGGAATGCACTAAAATGTTGGTATGAGTAGGTTACATGCATTATACAGCAAGCTAAAAAATTTAATCAGACATAATATGGATTCATACTCCCTCCTTCCATCTATATAGGGCGTAATGAGATTCTTAACACCGGCTTTGACTATTAACAAGATTAATAGTACATGACATGCACAATGTGAAAATTATATCATTGAAATAACCTTTCATAGACGAATTCAACGGTGTGCTTTGTGTAAGTTGCATGTCATATATTATTGCTCTAATATTTGGTCAAAGTTAGCATCGAAAAATGCATTAGGCCCTATATAGATGGAAGGAGGGAGTAGCTTTGAATAGCATTTGTATAGTAAAACGGGGCAAGACTCTCTCTTTGTGTGGTGTGAATAGTTTTATTTTTTCGTTTTCCTTTTGGTCGAGGAATGTGCGAATTGATTTGGTACGTACAAGTACAATATTACTACACATTAGGCTTGTCCCTAAAATTCAACCCACGTCTTGTTATATCCCGAAAATTCAGATATCGTGCTCCCAAAACTGGCGCCTTCACAACCCGCGCCTTGCTATCCCGAAATTACAACGCCCGGGAAAACTCCCTCCAGCTGCCAAATCCCGACACGCGAAATCCCCCTTCTAACCTTGAGCCGAAAGGGCCGCTAGTTCAAATTGGTGGGGGGTACTTTTGTAACACACCCTACATTTTGGACAAGCGCATCCCTAAGTCATGCTTCACCCCCTCCCATCGCCCCCTTTTCGCCATTCGAAATCCCAGGCCGCCATAACCTCTCCGCTCCAGCCGCGAAACCCCACCCTCTTCCGTCCACCATGTCACCGCTGCCCAGCCGGAGCCTCTTCCCTGACGACATCGTCCACCGCAACAGCTCGACGTCCCTCGTCCACCTTCCCGGATGAGGATCCGTCGTCCATCTCGCCGTCCCACCGGTTCAGCCGCCCCGTCCTCCACCTCCAAGGAGATGCTCCGACAATCGCCTCATCTATCGCAGCTGCTCCATCCCCACAGTGCCGCCTTAACCTGCTCCACCGAAACCGTAACATCCTCACCGACTCCTCGGACGAAGTCGAGGCCTACTCGGCGCCACCAAAGAGGTTGTACACTCATCGCATCGCACCTTCTCCTTAACTCGACCTCCCGGCGTCGACGGTGCTCCATCCCGCACCCTCATGGAGCGGCCACCTTGAAGCCGGCGCCGCGGGCGACATCTCCACGGTGGCTCTCCCCCAGTGTGAGGCCCCTTCGGCGGCGGCGGCCATACCAGTCGGATCTGCTGCTACTACTCCGGCTCTCGCTCGCTCATGTTGTTGCTGCTGCTCCGGCTCTCGCTCGATCGCTCGCTCTCCTAGTTGTTGCTGCTGCTCTCCCCCTCGCTCGTGCTGCTGCTCTGCTCTGATTAAGCCACACTTCAGTCGACTGAATCAACTTTTGGGTCAGTCGATTTTCAGGGGTTGGGGGGGGCTCGCCGAAGTTAAGGAAGAACCACCCGCATCGGGGACGGGGGCTCGCCGGAGAGGTACCCCACTATCTATCTTAGGGTTCAGGGTGGGGGGGCGGGGTCCTAGAGGGTTGGCCGGGGCGGCGGTGGGGCCGGCGGTTCGGCCAGTGGTGGCTGGCGGCTTAGGGGGGGTGCAGGTTGAAGATGAACTGCAGGCCCTCCCTAAACTACATGTCAAGTGCCTCTCTGCTACCATTGCGTTCAGTTTCGATAGTAGCATTCAGATTCCACAGTAAATTTCAGTTTCGACAGTTAAGTTCAGAGTCAACGGTTTTTACCTCATCTATTGTAGTCAGGTGGTTTTTGGTGATGTAAATTTTACATCCATTTTATGTCATTTATTGGAGATGCTATTAGAATCCCACTTGAGATTGATGATGTCTGTCTTGTGCTGCTTCAGTCTTGACGTATTACGGCTCACCAGAGCTGCTCCAACGACAGAACGATCCATCACAATAGAGCAGTGCCCTGGACGTCGTCTACAAATTCCTCAGATCTTCCTCCACACCTCCGACAGCCACCTCTGCCTCAACTGCTTCAGCGACCAACCCAATGATGCTGAGGTCGACACGGCTACGGCAAAGAGGTTGTACACTTGTTGCATCACTTATTACTATACATTCACGTCGATCCATTAGGGCTATTTTGGTTCAACGGAAAAACATAGCAATAGGGAATTTTCCAATGGCACTCTACTATTCAATTATTGCATTTTGTTGAAAGAAATGAAGCAAAACATCCACCTGGACCTACTTTTCAAAATCCTATGCATGAAAACAAGACCAAGTGCATTAGTGCCAGAATAACATTCTAACTGTACACGCTTTCATATGGTTTCGCTTTATTTTGTCCATGTTTCTTTGCATTCTCTGCTCTTTCAATTCCTGTAAACCAAACACCCAAGTTGACAGAAATCCTGTGTTTACAAATGCTCTGTTTACCATGTGCATTTTCCTATCCTATTTCGGTGTTTTTCCTATCCCTGCGTTTTAAGAATCATGCAAGCCAAATGAGCTCTTACAGAATTACTTCAGTTACAGGTATGTGTCGAAGGGAACTTTGTGTGGTTTGTCCTGCTCCTGCCGCGATGTCGTCTACCTCACCTGAGTTGCTCCATTGACAGAAGCATCCACCAAACCAGACATCACGACTCCTGATCGTCTTTCGCCACCTCAGATCTCCTTCCTTGCCGCCGACACCCACCGCAACGGCATCACCATCATCGACTCAACAGATGAACCTGAGGAGTACGTGGGTCCACAAGAAAGGTCGCACTCTTTTGTTTCTGCTTATGTTATGCATTGCTTAAACTTACCTGCTACTTTATCGTCATGTTCAGCTCTTGGACTCCCAAGTCAGGTCCAAATTAATGTTCAAGCTTGAGTTCTAAATTAGTTGTGGGGCACATATCGAGGCAGCAATGAATAGTATGTCTGTCTAATATCTGGTTCACCTAGGGTATGCCTATGTTGTTCATCTTGGGTGGGAAACAAATAGCAAAACAATCATCATCTGTCTTTTTATTAATTTAAAGCAATTATCAGCCTGCTATCATTATTTTTGGATCCATCCACTGGTTTTTACCATCACTCTAAATTTCTACATGCTCCTCCTTATATAATCTCACCACATTTTTTCATATGCATGTCAGATATTGTACACAGTCATGCTGAACATGTAGAGAAAAAGAAAAGAGTTTTGTGCGGCAATACAATGTCATGCAGACATCGCTCCATGGTGGGTTCAATGGCAAACCCTCCCCACCCCTCTCCAGATTGTAATCCAGAGAAAGATATCTGTTCTGAGGCGGATTCAGACGCCGCTAACCACTCCTATTTACCCCCCAAGGTGTTTTCTCTACCTTGCCATGATGATGTTAGTCATATCATGCATATGTTGCCTTGCAGTGCCTACTTTTGACATCATATATGTCATCTGCTTAGTTTAGACATGTTCTGTAATGCCACCTGTTTAGTTTCTATATCATATATGAGAATTATGCAGTCTCATGTCTTTTAGCCAGCCATAATATATGTGAAATGTGCAATGCCATCCTATTTAACTAGGCATCATATATTTGAATGATATCTTGCCCATCCTTTTCTTCATTACATTTCCATTTGTCGACAATATTTGTATATTAAACTACTCTTCCTGTGAATCAGCCATTTGGGTGGGAGATGAAAAAATCTAGAGTGAAAATAAGGCCTTCAGAGCAGACAGTGCTACCTGTCGAAGCAGGTCTCTTGTTAGGTCCTGATAGCTCCTCGGAGATGGATTCAGAGACAGATGACCAGTCTTATTCCCCCACTGAGGTGTATGCTCTAACTTGGCATGGTTATACTGCTCATATCATGCATATGGTGTCTTGTATTGCATAGTTTAGACATCATATACACAATATTCAACACCATGTTCTTAGTTCAGACATCATATCAAATGCCTTCTGTTTAGCATATAAATTATATATGTGAATTACTAGCGCATATGCCCGTGCGGTTGCAACGGGAGATATTTATTACAAGAAGCAACAGGAGAGAAATGATGTGTCCTCCGAAAATAGTCTCCGTAGCGGTGGCCGACAGAGCTAGGAGCTGCAATCTTCTCGTGGGTCATGTTTGGCCGACGAGATCTTGATAGTGGTGGGGTTGGTCGGCGTCTCCTATCACGGCGTAACCAAATGTATTACTCCCTCTGTTTCTTTTTACTCCGCATAGAAGACTTGGTCAAAGTCAAACTACACAAAGTTTGACCAAATTTATATAAAAAATATGAACATCTACAATACTAAAACTATATAGTATGAAAATATGTTTCATGGCGCATCTGATAATATTGATTTCATATTGCGAATGTTTATATTTCTTAATATGAAGTTAGTCAAACTCTACAAAGCTTGACTTTGACCAAACCTTATATGCGGACTATAAAGAAACGGAGAGAGTACATCGCATAAATCAAACACTCGACCACATGCTGCTAGCTAGTTGAACAAACTCGTTCTATTGACCAATGGCAAGCGCGGATATGTAAGAACATAATGCAGCATCAGATTTGAAACATATTTTAATCTTTTTCGAACCTATCATAAAAAATAAGAATGAATTTGCGTATATTCTTTGAAACATGAACATTTTTTGAAATTTCAAACAGTTTTTGAAAATTCTAAATATTCCCAAAAGACATGAGCAAAATTTTAAATTGGAATATATTTTCTTAAATTCACAAAACAATTCTTAAAACATGAACCTTTTATAATAAACTGAACATTTTTTGAATTAGTGAACAATTTTTTTAAATGGTAACATGTTTTGAACATTCAGAAATTTTTTGAAAATGTTTTTCAATTAAGAAAATTATTTTAATTTCTTAACCATTTCGCAAAAAAACATTTTCAAATTTGAAACATTTTTATAAATGCAAAAAGAAACATTGGAAATTGTGAATAATTGTGGAAAATATTAACATTTTTTGAAAACTTGGGAACTTTTATTTTATTTTGAAAAATTTCAGAACAAAAACAAAGTTCTGAACTTTTATAAAACAATTTTGTTTTTTAGAATTTGGAATATTTATCGAAAACTTGAACCAAAAAATGAAATTCTGATGTTTTTTGAATATTTTGAATTTATTAGAAAAGAAAAAAACGAAATTAAACTTGGAAGGGTAAAACATAAAAATAATTAGGAAAGAAAAAGGGGAAGAAAGAGGAAAAGACAGAATGCATGATAAAACAAAAATGGGCCGGCCCAGTATTGGGTGACGTGTGCGAAACTTTCAGTATTTGACGCTCTGTGCGGTAAATAGAGTGCTGCCAGCTGTGTGCGCCTTGCAGCACTGGGCCTCAACGCGCGTCCCAGGTGCGAAATCTGTACAACCCGTTTTCTTTTTGAACAAACACGTTCTACTGACCAATGGCAAGCGCGGATATTTAAGAACATAAAGCATCAGATTTGAAACATATATTTTTTTCAAACTTATCATAGAAAATAAGAATGAATTTGCGTATATTCTTTGAAACATGAACATTTTTTGAAATTTCAAACAGTTTTTTGAAAATTCTGAATATTTCCAAAAGACATGATAATTTTTTTAAATTATAATATTTCTTCAAATGCACAAAACAATTCTGAAAACATGAACCTTTTCATAATAACCTGAAGATTTTTTCAATTAGTTAACAATTTTTTAAAATTATAACATGTTTTGTATATTTGGAATTTTTTTGAAACTGTTTATTCGATTAAGAAAATTATTTTAATTTGGTAAACATTTCAAAATTGAAACATTTTTTAAAATGCAAAAAGAAACATTGGAAATTGTGAATAATTGCAGAAAAAATATATTTTTTGAAAAATTGGAAACTTTTTTTATTTTGAACAAATTTCAGATGAAAAAAAACAAAGTTTTGAGTCATTTTAAAACAAATTTTTTTAGAATTTGGAATAGTGGTCGAAAACTTGAACCAAAAATTGAAATTCCGAGTCTTTTTTGAAAATTTCGAATTTATTAGAAAAAAACTAAATTAAACTTGGAAGGGTAAAACATAAAAATAATTAGAAAAGAAAAAGAGAAAGAAAGAGAAAAAGACAGAATACAGGATAAAACGAAAATGGGTCGGCCCAGTGTTGGGCGACCTGTGCGAATCTTTGGGTATTTGACGCTCTGTGCGGTAAATAGGGTTCAGCCAGCTGCGTGCATAGGAAAATAAGTGGCCTTGCTGCACTGGGCCTCAACGCCCGGCCCAGATACGAAATCTGGACAACCCGATCTTCTTTTCGAACACATGAAAGCACAAAAATTTAGTACAAAGAAAAATCTTTTTGTTGGTAACGGATGAAAAATGCGGAGAAACGCACCTTGCTTTTTTTAGTAAGTATAGATGATGCAATCCTGATTACTTAGACAACATGTAGGTAAATTATGACATGCGATCATGTTTAGTTATTCATCATATCTTTGAATTATGTTATGCTATACTATCCAGTTTACATAGACATCATATATGTGAAATTATGTCATGTTATCCATTTTAGTTAAACAATATACATGTCAACTATTTCATGCCCTCTTTTTTCCACACTATCTATTGCATCTGTCTCTCATACAATGTTTGTACATTCAACTATGTTTCCTGTTTATCAGCCATTTGAATTGGAGCGGGTGATGTCAGTGTCTAGCGGACTAAAAACACGGTCTTCAAATAAAATAGTGCTACCTCTTGGTGGAGATAGCATCCCGGCTGTACATGCACAAGAACCAGCCCCACCACACATAACCCAAACTCTCGCAGATTGTACCCCTACTACGATAGACAGAGAACCATCTTCACCCAATCTAACCCCAACCCCAGTGATAGTAACCCAGTTCCTATTGACACAGCAACATCTCCACCACAGAGCTCCCAAACAAGAGCAGTTAGTAAGGCAGGTCTAGTGCCCAAAGGGCCAGTACTATCACGGCGAACCCCAACTCCACCAGTTAGTACGCCTATTCCTGTGGAGGAAGCACAGCTAGTCGTAGTTTAGCATCTATCGCATTTGATGTTGTTAAATCGTATGTGCGTATCTTCCCATCTTAAAAATATTATACTGAAGATGAAGGAAAATGCCAGTTGCAGGTGTTTGTCCAGGAGTTATGTGTAACAGTGTAAGTAATATTATTCATGATAATTACATTGCTCCGTCCCATACATCCTACCTCCATGATGGTTATAATACAGCAAATTTTCCCATTTTTCTCTATAGAGAAGGACCGATTCAGAAACTCAGGATGAGGTAACCTGTGCTAATACCTCTGCTATCTTCAAGAATTCTTGGTGGCAGTATCGGAATTACCTGAAGAAAATGTACTTCACTGGCAAAGAAACTCATCAAATTCCCTTACGTTCTCCTAAGACACATTTACTGGACGATGACTGGGAACGCCTTGTTCTGTACTGGTCCCGAACCAAGAATATGGTAAGGTCCATGAGCTCATTTTCTATTTTTAAGTATTATATTCATGCGTCTTACTGTACTTTGTTCATGTAGAACAAGTGACTAAACCTGAAGAACAACTGTTCTAATTTAAGATTCCATTGCTATCATAGTTCAAAAAAGTGCTAGGCGTTAATTATGCGTTTTGCCACCGCCTTGCGCTTTAGTGAACAAAGTGCATGCTTATGCGCAGTTATGCACAGATTAAGCGTAGTTATGCGCAATGCATTTTGCCAACGCCTAGAGCCTAGGCGCGCTTAAGCGCTCGCTTAGAGCGCGCCTTTTTTAACTATGATTGCTTTGCTCTTGTATCACTGTATTTACTCATACAAACTTATTTTTAAATTGAAGGATTCAATCAAAACTCCAATGGCACAGCAGGTATGTTCACACATGTTTCTTTAACATGTTTGCTCTTATCAAGAGCTCTGTTGATTTCAATTTCAATTTTGTGTACAATTGACTTTCATATCATGCACATTACTAGCATCACAGCAGAGCCAATAGTGTTGTTGTACATGTAGACCCGTGGTACCCATCTGAAATCTTGTTGTGCCGTGTAGTTTCCCACGCTTTGTATTCTTTCACTGCTGCTTTGTCTTGAACTGATATGATTTGAACCATGTCTCTATTTTGATTTGGCAAGACAATGCAGTGACCATAAGACATAGATATATGTTTGTTTGATGCTTTTACTATGTACTAGTACTTGGCAATAGAAGACTTGGTAATTTAATCATGTCCACCTTACTAATGAACTGGTTCACCGAAATGAGTTTCATATACTAGTACATGCTAAACTTGTTATGTGTCTGCTTGTTTCTTTTTTTAGAATGCTGACAGAATATTGGGGAAGAGTGCCTTATTAAGCAATGGTAAAGGAAGTAATGCAGATAAGGTTCAGGATAGTGACACATCCTTGTTGGTCTCCAACAAAGCTGATAAAATAGCTAAGGAAGACTATCTTGAAGACAGTGAGACAACCCCAAAGTCATGTCTTGATTTAGTGTTCGAGTTACTGGCCACTACCGCTTGCACAAGCTACTCAAACTCACTGTTTGAATCAGTTCAGTTTCTTGAGTCTCAACTACAAGCTGAAAGACATCGATCAGTTGTGCTGCGACAAGAAGCGGAAGGACTGCGGAAGTCACTGGAGCATTCAGATGCATACTTTCTGGTGCAACAGCAAGCGTGGAGGATTTTAGTGCCAAACAGAACAAAGCTAATAAGCTTGCTAAGCTTATTGCCAGCATGGTGGATACCCAGGATAACGTTTCTTGAGCTCTTCTGAAGTTTTTTCAGTTATGCTCTTGTTTTGCTGCCACGTTTATTTGCACTGGTGGCCAATTTTAACGGCTATGCTGCTTTGTTCCCTATATTTGCACTGGTGGCAAACTTTGATGCACAGTGGATGTAATATGTGTAATAGCGGTAATAGGCTAGCGTTAATTGCCTGCTTATTTATTTCCTTATTGTCTTGTTTAGTTGTTTGCTTGTAGTCACTGCAGTTCTTTTTCTGTGTTTTTCTAGTGGCCACAATAGCCTATTTTTGGTAACTAGGCCAAAATAATCATGGCAACACATGGACTGTTGTAACCATGGGCCTCCTGCAGGCCGTATGATCCATGGGCCTTCTTCCGGCCGTAGGATCCATTGGCCTTCTATACGGGCCGTAGGATCCATTGGCCTTCTATACGAGCCTTAGGATTCATGGGCCTTCTACGGGTTGTAGGGTCCATGGGCCTTCTACGGGCCGTATGATCCATGGGCCTTCTACGGGCCATACTATCCATGGGCCTCATACGGGCCGTAGGATTCATGGCCTTCTACGGGGCGTATCATCATTTCGCCAATCATGGGCCATACTATTCGTGGACCATAACGGGTCGTTAATAGGCCGTATTTGATAACTCTATGAAAACAGCCCAACGAGTTTTTTGACATGAAAACGGCCCAACGTATTAACGGTCCCCAAACGGGCCGACTGTAATGACGGGCTGAATTTGGCCCACAAGCAGAAAATGACAGTAAGGGGCCATATGTAACCGAATGCTGCAAATGAGCCCAAGAATCAATGGGCCCTGAGAAGGCCGAAAGATAACTTGGGCTGGAAACGGCCCAATGGAATAACGGGCCGTTAATGGGTATAAAGTGATACACTGTTCATTACGGGTCAGTTTCACCACGGGCCGTTAATGGGCCAAGAGTTACAAAGGGCCTCATATGGGCCAAAAGAAGTCATGGGCCACACATAGGCCAGAAGTTAAAACGGGCTAGAATAATATTGGACGGCCCAGATGACGCTACTGGGCCTAATTCGAAGAGGTCGTAACGGGCCCTGGGTTGGCGGGCTGTAAAAGGGCTATATGCAAACATGTCGTTAACAGGCTTTTCGTGGGCCGGCCCGCCACCTTTTGACCAAGTCAAACGGGCCGGCCTTTTCACAAGAATGGGCCTCTGTTGGGCTGTGCCACATGTCGCCGTATCATAGGCGCCTTCGGTCCAATGAGTGGATGACATCTGTCCCAACGGTGAGCCGACACGTGTTTCCTCCAGCCAATGATGATTTTACATGTGGAAAATCCCCATTGCTTGGGGCTGTTAACGGGTTATCAGATCCAAAACCAGACCCGATAGCTTAACGGCGTTCCATTACGGTGGATGCCACGTGTCAGTCACCCTTGATGAAAGCATTTCTGTGACGCGCGATTTATCATCATGGAAGTGGACACTTCTGTGATGATAATTTGGTAATGTCATGGAACACTTCTACGACAGCACAGGTATGACTATCTTGATTCTGTCATAAAATCATCATGGATGTACATGCATGACAAAAAACACGACCTACTATGACAAACACGTATCATCACGGAAGTGTATTTTTTTGTAGTGCTTGAAGTCGGACCAGTAGCAAGGGGGAGAATCCGATCGGGACCGTCTCCTGGTCCATGGGTGCCGAGCTGGCATTAGGGCTCAAGCCTGACCCAAGGTGGGGGGAGTGCGTCTGGCCAGAGTTAACTCTGGGTCTTCAGAGGCAGCCGCATCTGGGTTTGAATCCTAGTGCACGTTGATGGCCGATCTGATGATCGGACTGAGGGGGGTCCGAAAGCTGAGGCTCCAAGATAGTCGGGCATCTCGGGCAAGGCCGAGAAGCCGGTGAAGATCGGATCGCCTCGAGCGTCGGTGATGTACTCTAGGTTACCGAACCTGATATGATGCTCGGGGGGCGATGTTGTCGACCTAGTCGAGAAGACCGGCCGAATTGGCGTGCAGAACAATGCTGTCAAACGTGAACAGTTGGCAGGGGACGAAGATGTCTCCAGTGTTGATGCCATCTCCAATGATCAGGCGAGCCATCCTTTGGTGATCCGACAACGGGACTCCCAATGAAAGCATCAATGTCGGTGTCAAAACCGGTGGATCTCGGGTAGGGGGTCCTGAACTGTGAATCTTGGATCAATGGGGAACAAGGGACGCGAGACACAATATTTACCCAAGTTCGGGCCCTCTCTAGGAGGTAAAACCCTACGTCCTGCTTGATTATATTGCTTGTGTATATGAGGATTACATAGTCGATCTACCACGAGATCAGATGAACTAAACCCTAGGCTAGTAGGATTATGGATGTTCTCTTCGCCTCTACAGACTAGACCCCCTGGCTTATATAGACACCAGGGATACTAGGGTTTACATATAGTCAGTTACATCGAGGAACAAGAATGTTGAATCTTCCATCTTGACTTGGGGTACACGCCAAGGCACCAAAAAGGTCTTCGTTCAGGATATAGTGCGGTCCAACTGTTCGGCCTATGAGAGATAGGACGGCAACCCAAGGACCCCTTAGTCCAGGACCCCATCAATCTTCATGATTGTTTGCTTTTCTATCAATTTCCCAGCAATAATTTGTTTACCCACCGTATGCTTTCTTCAAGAGAGAAGCCTCTAGTGAAAACTATGGCCCCCGGGTCCACTTTTTATCATATATTAAAATCAAAAATACCTTGCTGCATTTTTTTCTTTATTTTCTTTATTTTGTATTTTAATTATCTATCTATCACTATGAGATTTGATCCTTGCAATTAACCGCCGAGGGATTGAAAACCCCTTGTTTGCGTTGGGTGCAAGTATTTATTATTTTGTGTTTAGGTGCTGCTAACGAGGTGTTGCTTGGTTCTCCTAATGGATTGATAACCTTGGTTCTTAACTAAGGGAAATACTTATCTCTACTATACTGCATCATCCTCTCCTCTTCGAGGAAATCCCAACGCAACTCACAAGTAGCAGGAAGAACTTTGGGCACCGTTGTCAGGGAGACATCATCAACATACATCAAGTACCATCGCATAAACTTTCATCTCCTTGCATTTACATTATTTACCATTTGCCTCTCATGTTCATCTCCCCCAATTCTATGTTTTCAAGAAAACACGAAAATATTTTTCGTTTGCCTTTTTGCTCGTTTGCTTGACTTTTGCCTTCATGTCAACACACCAAAAACATAAAAAGAATAAGAAATGTAAAAACATATGGATCCTCATCCACTTGCTAATCTTTTCAAAATATCTAATTATGTTGAACCAATTACTAGTGAGTTGAGTGCACTAGATTATCTCTAAGAAGTTTAGATTGAAGATCGTGAATCTGAAAATTGTGATGAAGTGTTAGAAGAAGAAATTTATAAAGTGATTCATGATATCTCCTTCAATGAAAAGTATGATTGCAATGATGTTATTATAAATTCTATTAATGTCAATTGTGCTAATGATATGCAAAGCTACAAGCTTGGGGATGGTAATTTTGTTATGTTCACTACTTATTGCAATGATCATGATTGGGGTGATACTGATTCTTATGATCTTGAAAATTTATTTAAGCCTCATGATGAATATGTTTGCAATAATATTAAAAGTGGATTTTGAAGAGTGTCAACTTTATCTAAAAATAATCTCATATATTTGGAGAGCGTTCAATCTTATGAATTTTTTCATGAAAGTGGGTTTGGAGAGGTCATGACTTTAGTTGATGCTAATCCCACTATCTTGGAAGATTATAAAACTTTTATGCATGTGGATCATGAAGAGGAAATGTTATATGATAGATATATTGTTTAATTTCATTATGGTCGTACATGTAATTATTATGAGAGAGAAAAATATGGTTGTGGAAATTTTCATGTTACTAAATTACCTCTCGTTATGTTGAGATCGTCAATGTTTTATTCTTCTACCTTGCATATGCTAGATATTTATTTTCTTGATAATTTGTTTGCTTATAAAATGCCTATGCATAAGAACTATGTTAGACTTACATGTTTTTTTCGCATGTTACATGATGCTCTCTTTGTGTTCCAATTATTATCTTTCATGTGATCATCAATAAAATCGTAAGCCTATCTTAATGGCTATAAAGAAAGAGCTTGTTGGGAGACAACCTGGTTATTATTATTATTATGGGTTTTTGTGCGCACATAATTATGCTACTGCCATGGTTGTGTTTTTGTGTTTTAAATTAGTGTTTTTGCCAAGTAAAGCCTTTGGGATGATGGTTGCTTTGATTCTGTGCAAAAACATAAACTTTTGTGTCCAGTAGCAGAATTGTTGAGATTTTCTGGCGCGTGATAAAATTATCAACTTTGTACACATGATTTATATACAAATTGCACGCGTTGTCCTAATTTTTCAGAATTTTTGGAGTTACATAAGTATGGTCATTGTTTGAATTATTATAGACTGTTCTATTTTTGACAGGTTCTGTTTTTGTTGCGTTCTTTGCTTGTTTTGATGAAACTATGGATTGTATCGGGGGGTATAAGACATGGTGAAGTTAGAATACAGTAGGTATAATGCAATAATAAAATATGAATGGTTTTACAACATCACATAAAGTAGTGATTTGCTTTGTTATATTAACGAATCACAAAGGTTTTTGTTGAGTTTTGTGTGCTGAAGTTTTCAAGTTTGGGTGAGATCACGATGGATGAAGGAATAAGGAGTGATAAGAGCCTAAGCTTGGGGATTCCCGAGGCACCCCAAGGTAATATTCAAGGACTCCCAAGCATCTAATCTTCGGGATGCCCCGGAAGGCATCCCCTCTTTCTTCTACCAACTCTCGGTAATTTTACTTGGAGCTATATTTTTATTCATCACATGATATGAGTTTTACATGGAGCGTCGTGTATTATACGAGTCTTTGCTTTGTATGTTTTTTATTTTGTCACAGTCATCTTTGCTGGACACGCCTATTTGAGAGGGACACACATTATTCATGATTTGTTAGTTCACCTATATCTTTTGAGCTAGGTAGCTGCTCCAGTGCTTCACTTATATCTTTTAGGGAACGGTGGTGGTTATATTCTAAAAAAATAGTTGCACTCTCATGCTTCACTTATATCTTTTTCATAGTTAATAATAGTAATGGCAATTAGTACAAGCTATGAATTTAGTCCCAGTATGATAGTTATTCAAGAGGGATAGAAGAAAAACTCAATGAATTTATGACCCCTTCCAGCGACGTCGCCTTGAAACCCTTGTATATGGTTTTTTTTGACACCAAAATCCATCTCCCTCTCATTTTTTGAAAAAAATAATCATATGAAAATACACCCTTTTTGTTATCATGTACTCCCTCCGTTCCTAAATATTTTTCCTTCTAGATATTTCAACAAGGACTACGTACGGAGCAAAATGAGTGAACCTACACTTTAAAATATGTCCACATACATCCGTACGTGATAGTCCATTTAAAATGTCTAGGAAGACAAATATTTAGGAACGGAGGGAGTATAATAATGATAAGAAGAAGGATTAGTTGTGTGCACCTCTTCTCGTGGTGTTTCAATCCAGAACATCATTGCTACATAAGTGCATATTTCAATTAACATGTTCAAAACATCATCCGAATCCATCACTTCTTATTTCTGACAGACAAAAGTGAAACATATAAAATATAAATGATATTTTATACTGCATTATATAACCATACTCCCTTCATCGGGAATTATTTTTTTCGAACTATATCATCCAAAATTATTTGTCAGAGAAATGGGTATTTGCAAAAAAAAATCTTCATATACAGTACTCTTTATCCGCCACGCATCCTTATCCTCACCACCGCATTGCCGGTCCTCTCACTCTCTCTCCCTCACAGACGGCCACCCACTCCTCTCCCTGCCGCGTCCCTTCCATCGATGGTGTCGCCCACATTCTCCTCTCCCTGCCACTGCGTCCCTGGCCGGCTTCTCTACCGACAACCTCTCGCGCCGCCGCATCGGCAACGAGCTCGCGCTCCCCCCCGGTCTGGCATCCTGGTTAGCGCAAAAGGGCTCGCCGCTGCCGGCGGCCGCCGGCGACCTGCTCCCGATGCTCTCGTCGTCTACATCGGTACAACGACGTGGCGGGGTCCTCGTCACGGCGGCAGCGGCTTCACATGCAGGCTGTTGTTGCCACAGGCCTCTCTCTCGCGCGGACGGAGGTAGAAGATGAACCGAAAGAGACCAGCACAGAGTTTTGTCGGCGACGAACGCCGCCACGGGCGCACCAGCGCCCAAATATTTTCTCATTTCAGCTGGCTCTCCCGCAAATACTCTGGCTCACACAGGGCCAGCCGCCACACTCGGCCACGCACGCACTAACCAACCGCACACATGTAGCCCGTTTACTTGGCCGGCACACACGCGTAGCTAGCTTATCCATCTAATGCATGCACGCATGACCCGGCCACTAACTCACGGCCGACTAATCAGCTAACTACTGACGCTACATACGCACAGCACGCCGGTGACAACGCAACTAGTTGATCTACTAACCAACTATCTACATGCATCAAGATTAATGCTAACATTTTCCCTTTTAATCTTGACTTGCCGTCCCCGAAGTTGTTGCAGCTCCCGTCGTCCATGTCGCCACGACCGTGACCCAGCCCGCAGACCCGACCTGGCGCACTGACGTCGGTCGCACCATGCTCCGTCACGACCCCGGCGACATACGCCGAGCTCCATCTCCGCCGGTGACACACGCCACGCGTCCCTCTGCGCCCCGTACGTTCCGCGCGCACCCGACGCGCCCGACGAGTCCAACCGCACCAGTGCGTCCCGCACGTCCCGCGCGCATCCGGCGCGCCCGACGAGCCCGACGGCACCAGACGCTCACCGCGTGACGCCTCCGCGTCCGCCATGGCAGCCGCCAGTGACAAACGCCGGAAGGATGTAGCCGAACTCGAGCACGGACTCGAGCACCACGGCGACATACACCTCCTCCCAACGTCAACCGCACGCTCGTACGCGCGCCCGCGGTCCCGACGCGTCCAGTGCGCACCCATAACACGCACCGGTCGCGCACGACTCGCCGCCGCGTCTTATTGCCCTGCACCACCGCGCCCTCAACCGTAGCGCAACACCTCCATGCCGCCACGCCGCGCCACCGCGCAGGTCCGCTGGGGCCGCTGCGGCTCCGTGCCACGCGCCTCCACGGTTGCCGCGCCGAGCCACCGCGACCTCTGCGCCACCACGCAGGTCCTCCGCGACCTCCTCGTCTCCGCGACCATCGTGCTCTTCACGCGCACGACATCACACCGCACAGCCGCGGACTTGCCACGCGTCGCCGTCACCACACGCTCGTCGTGCGCCGCAGCCGATGCCTCCATGTCGGCCGCGCACGCCGCGTCCGCCGTGACCACCGCGGCCTCCTCGCCGCGCCACGCACCTCCATAGACCGACACACGGCCCGGAGCTTCACCGCGCAGCCGCCCGCGAACGCCGCCACCGCCGCCACGCCTCCGACACGGCAAGCACGCCCAAGACACCAAACTCATTATACCAATTATTGTTGCCACAGGCCTCTCTCTCGCGCGGACGGAGGTAGAAGATGAACCGGAGGAGACCAGCACAGAGTTTTGCCGGCGACGAACGCCGCCACGGGCGCACCAACACCCAAATATTTTCTCTTTTCAGCTGGCTCTCCCGCAACCAGTACAGAGGCGGGGGATTTATCTCTGGCTCACACAGGGCCAGCCGCCACACTCGGCCACGCACGCACTAACCAACCGCACACATGTAGCCCGTTTACTTGGCCGGCACACACACGTAGCTAGCTTATCCATCTAATGCATGCACGCATGACCCGGCCACTAACTCACGGCCAACTAATCAGCTAACTACTGACGCTACGTACGCACATGCACGCCGGTGACAACGCAACTAGTTGATCTACTAACCAACTATCTACATGCATCAAGATTAATGCTAACACAGGCGTCCTTGTCATGGCGGCCGCCCAACCTAAGCTACTCCGCTCCTCCCTCTTTGCTGTCTCCCCCTATGGCTTTCCCCGGCCTATCCAAGGGAGGATGTGCTCCCCTTCCTCCACCCCGACTCCCGGAGCTCCTCCATCATGTAGTTCCTCTGCTCGCCCTCCTTCCTTTGCTTGTGCCTTCCATCTTCTGGTATTGCTTGCTTGCTGCTGCGTGTGACCATGTGCCTATATAGATGCTCACTACTGCTCCTGTGGTGCTTGGTGGTTGTGTTTTATTGGTGTGCTAGCTATTGTTGTGATGTGTGTGTACTTGCTACAATGTGCAGTGATTTGCTAACCATTGTTGTGCTGCGAGGAGGTGGGATGGTGCCCTTGTCGTCGACATCCCAATTTTCTGTCTCTTGTTCTCTTCTTCCACAGGTTAACAGTGCACTGTGTTGGGGAAGATTTGCCTGTTCGGTCTATTCAAGTATCATCCCTTTTAAGGGTTCCCTATACATTCCTAAACATACTGTTAAGGATGATTGAGCACATAAAAACCATACGATACATGCCATAAACCATGTTGACGTTATATACTCAGCGCTATACGTGGACTCCTTGGGTAATATTTGTCAACATTGTCAGCTTCAGGAAAGATTTCTGGGTTGTATTCGTCACTAGTTATCCCCTCAACCTGGCCTGTAACACAATAGTGATATTAGAATGTCATCATTAGTTGGGAATGATGTTTGCCATGCATAGCAAACTTGACAGCTGAACATATACCTAGACTCCTTCTGGAATGTAGGTCAACAAGCGGTGGTAGAGGTACATTTGACGCATTTGTCTCTTCCGGTGCCTTGCTAGTTGAATTTCCCATATGTACCTATTAATTTTGAACATCAAACAACATTAGTTATTATCACATATTACGTAGGTTGCAATTGCTTGATCTGTCTATAAGGTTTGCAATTTTTTGCTATTGCAGAAACTTAAAAACACACTCCATGTGGATTCCAGAGAAGAAAGCTGCGAAAATTACATGGTGTATACATGTGGGTCTTCTCTTTTTAGTTGTGTGCATGTGGATTGTGATTGGTCATATAATTATGGTGCCAAGGTAACTACATTTACATTTTATACAGAGTTGGATATCACAAAGGGTGTTGAACATGGCACTATTAAACCCCAAGAATAATCACAAGCTCTTGTTTTGTCTATATAAAAATGACAGGATGCATTACATCCCATATGTTTTTCTAGCTAAATGTTTATGAACAGGGCACTATTCGGGTCTGAATGATTTATAAGTGTAAAAAAGGAGTTGACGATGCTGCAAGATGTACTCCCTCAGTTACTAAATATAAGTCCTTTTAAAGATTTTAATATGAACTACACACGAAGCAAAATGAGTGAATCTATACTCTGCAGTTTATATTGAAATCTCTTAAAAGGCATATTTAGGAACAGAGGGAGTATACTTGATATAACATTTGTCGTTTATCAGTACTGTTAACATCTTGGAGTAATGTTAACATCTTGGTGTAATGTTAACATCTTGTCGTTTATCGGTAGTTTACATCTACATCACTAATTTTGACTGACTATACCTGATACGATATTTATCTTTCCTTCCAGGATTGTTATCTAAATTCTAGTCCACACTAAAAGATACCATTGTTTTCTTTATTGCATGCATCGACACCATTGTTTTATTTATTGCATGCATCAATTCTAATTGAATGTTATTATTGCAGGCATCAAGACTATATCCAGCGGTCACATCCTTGCTTGTACCATGATAACACCGACATGGTTGTGCATGAGTTGCTTTCTGGGGCTTGCTCATCTATGAGAGCTTTACCATTGTCGGCGAAGTCTCCACTGGGCCGCCAAGATCACAAATGGCACTTAGATGGATGCATTACTTTGTTGTGAAGATGATAATACACCATTAAAGATAGATAAGGGATGTCAAGTAAATGAGGAGCACCAAAAGTACCTGCCTGAAGCTTGTAATGCTACCTAGCTGAAGCATTGTCCAAGAACGTGATTTACAAACTCCAAAGAGTCATACCATGTTTAGCTGCGGAGGACACGGATAGAAGTAGGCTAAGGACAACGGCTGGCTCATGGCAGGAAGACGTACCGGGTGATGGTGTTGCCGTTGCGGCTGCCGCAGCAGTCTGAGCTCGCTCCCTCAAGATGTGTCCGTGGCAGGGAGTCCGGCATGGCTCTTGCAGGCGCGGGACGGTGCCGTCATCAGAGGTTGAGAGGAGCGGCGTGGTCACAAGCGCCTCCTCATTTTTGGAAGCCAAATCAAGGCGCGTCCTTGTTTCTGTAAGCCCAATGAAGGCGATTCCTTATTTTTGATAGCCAAATCAAGCCAAATCAAGGCGTGTCTTTGTTTTTGGAAGCCTAATCTAGGCGATTATTTATTTTTTGATAGCCGAATCAAGGCGACTCCTTTATTCTCCAAGCCAAAATAAGGCCCCTTCATTTTCTGGGAGTAGATATTGAAAAAGTGACGGCCCTATGGTTTTTATTGGGGTTTGGTTTTTTAACGGGAAGGAAAAAATTGAATGGAAGGTGGTGGTGGGAAGTGAGGCGGGAAAAACCGCGGGTACCGTCCTACTAACTTTTATTTTCTCTACTTCTAATGGAGCAGTTGGTGAATAGTTTGCGCGCTTTATTTTCGCTGGTTTTTTTCGTCATCCTCCCACCTCCGTTTTATTTTCGTTGGCTATTTTTCGTCTGGTTTCTTACCTTCCCACGGTCGATGCGCTCAGGCATCCCACAGAAACAATCCATCGCCAC
>NC_041387.1:537393674-537415008 GCF_002162155.2 Triticum dicoccoides | reverse complement strand
CCTCCTTCCGGCGCGCCGTCATCCCCGCCTCCTGCCGGTGCGCCGCCGGACCCTCCTTCTTCCCTAGAGCGCCGCCACCCCGCTGCCTCCTACCGGCGTGCCGCCGGACCCTCCTTTTTCCCTGGAGCGCTGCCACCCCGCTGCCCCCGCCATCTCCCACCATGGGGTAACCCTAGATGGCCGTCGGCCCGCCGCTGCCGACGTCGCCTCCTTCTCCCTTGGCCCTCAGCCACCCAACGGCCGCTGCATCACGCCGATTAGGTCCTACCCCAGGACAGCCACGGGTGTCGTCATCTCCAGAAGCCTGTCCCCAAATCGTTGCCACCTGCGCCTCCGATTCAGCCAATGTCGATCATCTCCCTCTTCGTCCTCCACGGGTGTTGCTCTGCCTCGGTCTATAATTAACGTCCATGCCCCAACGCCTTCTCGCCGTTCCTCCCCTGAGCGCGCCCTGCGGCTAACCCTAGGGACCGAGTCGGGCTTGCCGGCGCGGCCGCATCGTGTGCTGTTGGCACCCCACTCCACCTGCTCTGCTGCGCCCCGGTCTCCAACAGCCATTCTGAGGAACCCATCTCGCCGCCACCATCGTCTGCTATCCTCCAGCAAGTGTGCTGCGGTACGCCGATGTCCTCCGATCGGCAAGCTCCGCCCCTGCCGGCATTGTCCACCCACACCATGTCCTCCTCTTTGCCAAGCAGCGTTAAGGTATACACAAAACCCCACATCTCTCTCTCTCTCTCTCTCTCTCTCTCTCTCCATGCCCTCTGTTTCTTTTTGATCTGATGTGTATTGAGGTTCAGTTTTCACCATGTTGATCTGATGCTGAGACGTGCTAGCTACAACAGAAGCAGCTAGACACTTTAGTTTTGCAGTTCCAAAACTACACAAAAGTTGGAGAGAACGTGTACCATTACCATCAGTGGTCGGGGAATAGAACATGAATCAGACAATTCGTTCTTTGTACAATCAGAGTTTAGAGGACAGTATACTGCATCACAATTTTGGTTCTTTTGTTGTTGCTTGTATAAATGATCACCTACATTGTAGGGGCTTCTCCCTATACTGAGCTTTAAAATGTGTCGCAATTAAAAGTCAAGGAATTTTTCAGTCGAATAAAATTTAGTAACTAGCTTTTTCATACTGATCTTTATCTGCAATGTGATGGGTGTGGACATAAACATGTGGTGTTACCTTACAGTATGTACTTTATCTTCCTTTATGCCGCATACATAATGGAATTAGAAAGTATACTTTTAGTATATTAAAACTAGCATGTCCCTTCCTTTTAGTGTACTGAATTAGTTCTTATAATCTAATCAAGTGTACACTTCTCTGTTGTCTGTACTATAGCGGTGATTAGCAGAAGTCCAAGACCACACTGTAGGCAGGAAAAAGGAATGTTCTTGGTAAGCTATAGTATTCCATTCTTAATTTACTCACTTCAATGCATAGTTTTGTTAGTTCTTCCATTAGTTTCGATTGAAGTATGCTCAATGGGATAGGGTTTAGAAAGTTATATGCATAATGGGAGATTACTTGATTTGCTAATCCTTATCTGGTTAGTGATTCCTCACAAACTCAAGCGATAATATGCACATGTTTCTTCGTGTCGTACTTTGATCTATGCGTGTTGATTGAGAGATTCTTGGTCTTCAGTTTTTATGTACAACTCAAGTGACCAAATTGTATTAGATTCTTTTCCCTCACAAACTGCAGTCTTGGTGCCTTCCTGTTGAAAAAAAAAGAAATGGGGGCATGGGGCACATTATGCAGTCAGAACCTAGATGTTACTATACAACTATGAACATAATTCTGGGAGGTAGCACGTGGTCGTTCTTAGTAACAGTATGTTGGAATTGTAGGATATGGCTCTCATTTTGTTTGGTGTTGGAATAGTAGGTTGCTCGCGGGGGCGCTTGCATTGTAGATTAGTAGAGGGAATATTGAGACGACGAGGAGAGGCGACTTAACTGCAGTCTGCACAACACCATGAACCATGTAGTACTAACTTGCCACTGCCACATTTGCTCACTCATTTCTTTCTTATGCATACAATTTCCATTTTTAATTATTTTATTTAGTTTTTTCTCTACTTATGTTGCATCTTATGTAATGCATATGAAAGTTTAATACATTGACAAGTGTGAACTATGGTTCTCTGTAGAATGTGAACTTCTGGACTCCTCTCATAATTATCAACATTTTCATATGTTGTAACCTCTTATGGGCTGATATTCTGCAAACACCATAGAACTTGATAGGATAAAGATTTATCACTCGAGTTCAATCTTCGTGAAATACTCCCTCTGTCTGAAAATATTACGTCTTATATTTTGAGATGGTGGGAGTATATGATATGTGAGAATGAGAAAAGAGTCGAACTGACACTACATGTCCTTGAGAAAATTGAGAACCTCTACTTGCCAATTGCTAAATAAATCTGTAAAACACTTCCTTCATCATTCGGTACATGTTCCCTGTAGTAGATTGGATGGAGAAAATATTGCTTTGGCTTTTGTTAGCGATATGAAACTTCAATGCATTATCACTTTTCAGAGGTGAAGCAACTTTCGGTATTTTGTGACAGCACAATCTGTTCTTCTATTTCCTAATCTTGGTTGTTCACTTGCTTTTATTCACAGGGTAAAGAGGTCAATCTCTTCCAATACACAATTGTTGAGGTATGTATCAATGTCTAAAGGTTAAAAAAGAACCAGGTTACACCATACGGTTTAGGGCGTGTTCGGCAGTCCACCAGCTCCTGGCTCCTTCAACTCCACGGGTGGAGCTGAGCCGAACGCGCTAACTCCTGGAGTTGAAAACGAGAAGCCAGTGATTTGTGTAGTGCAAAAAACAAGGAGTCGTGGAGTCAATAAAACCGAGCTCCACCGAACAGAGAAGTGAGAGTTCAAGGATATTACACCCCCCTGCCACCGCCAAGTGACTCGCTGTGAACCGGTACGAGGAAACAACACGAGCGGACAGCCATATGAGGCCAGCCTCCGACCAGGCCCAGCCATTTAGACAGCCCACTATTCCTTTTCCCAGATCAAATCCCAATAAAGGTAGCCACCGACCAGGCCCAGCCTTTTACAAAGCTCGTGACTAGAAGCTAACGCACCGAACGGATTGGTCGCTCCAGGATTTGACGCGAGAAGCCGGCTGCTGGCTGGCGGCGATGGAGTTGGGGAGTTAGCAGCTGTGGTGGACTACCGAACACGCCCTTAGGTTGCTCACCTTGGTTGCTGACCAGGTGTTCAAAAATCTTAGTGAGAGAGGACATTGACGGTGCGAGAATGGAACATAACAAGTTTTGTGTGTGTGTGTGTGTGTGTGTGCATTACCGAAACATTGCACGACATGTGAGTCTACATCTAACTTCCTTTCAGCTTTCTATTGGAAATAATTCTTTAGAAATTTTCACTTGGACACTTATCCTCTCTTTGTTTATCATTTCATAGGACTAAGAAAAAGTTCATCTGTGTGTAACTACCAGGTTCTTGAAGTCCGCCCTCTCATTGATTGGAACAGGGTGAAAGTTGTGGAATTTTTGCTGTGACCGCCTGGACTACGATGACAGGGCTGACAAAGATGAAGCCAAGGTAAGCCGTGCCTCTGGTATTCTAACATGTGAAATCCATAAGACAATTCTTTCGAGTTGCGACCTGCATTGTGGTGTCTCCGTTCATCAATTTCTGAGCACCAGCTCCAGTGAAATTAGGTGTTCATCCAGCCATACTCCTAGGTGGCTTTCTTTGGCCTGTTTCTTATTGTGTATTTAGTGGTTATGCACAAGCTTCATCATCTGATATTTCTGCAGTAATTACTGAAAACAATTTGAGGACAAAGCTTTGATTGTTGTTGTAGTTGAAGATTCAGAGTTGCAAGGCAGGCATAGTTAACAGGGATAAGAAACTATAGAAGATTTATCAAATCAGACATGGGCTTGGTTATGCAATGATTCATTGGGATCTGAGGTAATCAGACCATACACCCAAACTTAAATTTTACTTGCTTTTAAATGTTTAGGAGGCAGATGATGTTTGATATGCTAGACTGAAGTACGCACCTTTTAAGAGTATATCACTGATACTCTAGTCACCAATAAAAATGGAAGTGCTGAAAATTAGTTTGTAAGGAAACAAACTAAATAGTGAGTCCCAGCAAACCTACTGCCTAGATTACACGAGCTCATTTTAGCTCTAAGATTTCTTTTTTGTCTCTTTTACATTCTGGTAAACATGTGGGTGAATAACAGTTAGAAATTGTTCTATATGTACACGGGAATTCTAATAGAACTGATGCTTGAAAGAATAAAAACGTCTATAATATTTGTAAGCCAGGCACTGAAAAAGCTCACTCCTCACACCAGATCACCATCGCCGACGTATCTACTTTTCCGAAACAGAGTCCACATGTTTACTCATGTTCTCAGTTTTTTGTTGTTTCGGGGAAGGTTTGTTAGAAGCCAATCTCTTCAGCAAGCCCTGGAGAAAGAGAGCTAGATATAGTGGTACTTGCTAGCGTTTTAATGGACACCTCCTTTTGGCCTTTTTTAGTTTCTCGAATTAGCTAAGAGACTTCAATGAGTGAGTATTTTTTGGTCCCTCCCTTTTTCTGTGTCTTTTGGAGTTTTGCATTGTGGTGAGAGGAGGATAGAGATACCCAATTGCCATGGGGACCAGAGATCAGCTGAGGTCACATAGTTTGTCTCGGCATTACAATGTGAGGTAAAGGAAGGAAATAAAGCGATGTTAGAATATTACAATCATATATCCAAACATATTTTATGCAGTTGACCAATGGTGTTGTTTCATCGATTTTTACTTCTCTAGAACCACCTGATTTATTGGCACAATGCCTCGGAACATGCACAGTGAAGCAAACCAAATCAAACTGTAGCTGCATCTACAAAAAAATCATATCGCTCTTGATGTGGCAAGCTTTATCAAGTTCAATTACGCAGTACATCAGGCAAATCTGCAACCCCACAAACCACGAATGATGCAGCAAAAGTTTGTAATCCAAAAATTGATTGAGATTTCTTATGTTAGTTGGTTAGTTGCATCAGTGACATATCTCTAGAGATGTTGCATATTTTTGGACGATTGTTGGAAAATACCTTTCTGCTAAAATTTGTATTATTTTTCAAAGTAGACTCTGCGCTAGGTGGGGTTGTCATCCTCCATTTTTATGGCCATGACAAATGACAATATCGGGATGCTATTTAACTTTGACTTTTGTCGACATGTGTTTTGATGCTACTTCAATTCTTTAGCGTATCGCGATGAGGCTGATACTGTTGGTTGTACACTGAAGGTTGAAAATGTTAACTGTTTTGAATAGACTATTTCAATATATTGGCACAGATTAGCAACAATACTTACTATGGTAATTACAATGCCATAGAATTTCTGAATTATTAGAATATTTTGCACTATTACACATTATTTAATAATCGGTGCAATCTAATGTTAATCCACCTAAATTTGTAATAGCTAAAATTTCTAACATGCCTCATGTCTTCATGTTTCTAGCTTCAAATCCTTAAAAACAAATTGTTCTACAACTCTCTATCTTGCTAGAATGGACTTGTTACCCATATATGTGTATCTACCTGAGAGCAAACTTTACATACTTAAAAAATGTACCTTTTGTTGTCAGAATCTAACTACATTTTTTGTTTATGACGATAAATATTTTCTGCCTGGAGCAGAAGGTTATAGGGGTGGCCCGATATCATGGAGACTTGGAGAGGCGCCGTGCTCGGTCCAGTGAGGAGCTCCGGGTCAACACTGTGGCTGCGTGGTGGGCATGAACCATGGTGACTGCCTTCCGGCTTTATTCTGTTGGCTCGTACATTTGCCGCTGGCTATTCTTACAGAATCATGAATTAGACTTAGGAGAATTGGCATGTCATCACATGAAAATTTTTAAACTATGAGGTGCTATAGGTAAACATGGTGAATTCACACTTTTAAACTGCCTGGTGATTTTTTAAATCTCAGGCAATCAAAACATATGCATTTTCTTTGTTTCTCGCTTCATGTTTTGTCATGGACTACATGAGTTTCATGTATACCCGAATGTTTCCAAACCTGTGATTAACAAGTTCTGTTCCACTTCTAAATTACAAATATCTTATTGATGCTACCATATTGGTGAGTGTACTTGATGGTGATATTTTTTACCTCTTAAATGTTGAAATTTAGTTAATATTCCTATATGTTGAAAGTAGTAATAGTCCTTAGTTTTCATAGTGGTTCATGATCTTGGTGGTGCCTTTTTTCTTTGTTCTACTAACAAAAAAGGACGCATTCTATGTGAAATATTTGTGGTTTCGGAAATAAATTATGTTGTAAATCATCATTAACATGGCATGTGATTGCATCTTGCACTACTTTCAGCCAGCGAGTTGTCTAAACAATAAAGTAAACATGTGAATGTAATATATGGTGTCATAACTAATGTGTGTTGGAAATAGATGTTCTGATCACTAGCATGATTTTGGATTGAATCTAAAATTTGTTTCAGTTTGTAAGCTAATCTAAAATAGGTAAAAGGCATAGTAGGAGAGAAAACATTGTTATTTGCAACTTTACTCTCTTCAGATCGCCGTTTTGTAAAGTAGTTTTGCCATCTTAGGACATGTGAGGAAATGCATATTTGGCCATTATTCAAACGAACATTTAGACCTCAATGTCCTATCTCGTTTCTTACAGTTCCTCATTATGCTAGCTCACAAATTAAGGGGGAAAGGAAGTGGTGTAGATATACAATTTAATCTCTACTATTAAAGGGGAGTACATTTTGTTTTATTAGTCACATCCCTCTCTCCCTCGTACGTAGATTTTTTTTACAAATAAATGTTTCGATCGCAGGTTTTGTCATCCTTGAACCGGTCTGCCCTCAAACGAACCCCTTAGATGCAGCCAACACCTTGTAGCCCACACATTACTCTCTTCAGGTCGCCGTTTTGGACCGTGTAGCGGTGTCGCCCGAGAGCCACGCGACTCCCATATCGCCCCTCTGGGAGAGCCATATTAGGGTGGATCTAGGCCCATGCCCGACGAAGAGGGGGTGGCGGAGGGAAGGACTGCTGGTGGTGGCAGTCATTTGGTGGCGACGACTGGTGAAGCGTGGAAAAGGTCGGGGAGGTGGACCATTGGGGGAATGTCAGTGACACCGCCGCTGCTTTCTCTCCTTCTCGAGACACCACCTTTGTGAGCAAAGGAGACCGTGTTGCTATCTCTGTTTTGTCACGGAATGTAAGCAACATCACAAATTTTGCTATTCATCTCATGTTGAAATCGACAAAAGTTATTTTAGAAGAAAACATGTGAAAGGATGGCATGATATATATCATTTCGTATATTATGTCAGCAAAAACACATTGTGGTGTTTGCCCTCGGTTACGATGATGTGCATTTCTTGGCACCGAGAATAAGCTTGGGACACTATGGATGGGTGAAGAGGGAGTGGGCGATACCGTGAAGCGAAGGGGAGATGGCGGTGAGAGGAAGGTACATGTTGAATGCCATGGCGCCGAGGGGAGGAAGCAATGAGAAGTTTTGGAGGGGAGAGGTTTTGGAGGGGAGAGATGACGGCGGCGATGCCCGTGGCAAGGAGAGCAAGCGGATGGAATGTGGTGTGAGTGTGAGCATTGTGTCATACTATGAGAGAGTGAATTGTATTTTCCAAGACGAGAAGAAAAGGTGCGTGTTTGCTTTTTTAGGGAAAGGAACTATTTGCTATAAAAGTCATTTTTGAAAAATAATTACCAACAAATGATTTACAGTTGAGCATACAGTTTATCAAAAATGGGTTGCGAATCACTCCACAAAGTATCATGATGCCACTAACTCCGACTAAAAATGGTCACTTGCTTGCATCCAGGACCAATGAATATATATTGTCTTAATATTTTAATATGTGTATATATGTTCACTTTTGTAGATTGGAGATAAAAATTGATGGCTTATTCTTTTAATATGTATACTTCTATATATTTTTATTTGTGCAACATATGAGAGAGATGGAGATGCATTATGTCATCATTCAAAAAGAATCCATTGACAAGGTATCGAGACGATGTCGTTGGAAGGGGCCAAAAATTCACTGAGTTTTATAAAAAATATAAGTATGTATAAGCAATCAATACAAAAATTAGATGGTCCGTGGCAACGCACGGGCATTGTACTAGTAGGAGTAGAGATGTGAGTCCATGGATTATACGCACTCTCACATTTCCACAATTTGCTAGCCTCTTCGGTACCGTGCATTGTCCTTTTCTCACCTTGAGATGTAGTGCAAACTTCACCGGTGCATCCAAACCCCGTGATATGATACGCTCTACAAACATAAACCTCCTTATATCTTTCTCAAAACAGCCACCATATCTACCTATTATGGCATATCCATATAGCCATTTCAAGATATATTGCCATGCAACTTTCACCGTTCTGGTTTATTATGACACATATCATCATTGTCATAATGATTAGCATGATCATATAGCTGACGTAGTATTTGTGGCTCAGCCACCGTTCATATTTTTTTATACATGATTTGCTAGATCATTGCACATCCCGGTACACTGTCATAGGCATTCATATAAAGTCATATCTTGTTCTAGTATCGAGTTGTAATTTTCTTTTGAGTTGTAAGTAAACAAAAGTGCGATGATCACCATATTCATTATTAGAGCATTGTCCCAAGTGAGGAAATAAAAAAAGGCCAAAAAAGCCCATAAAAAAGAGGGGCCAAAAAGAGCCCAACAAAAAAAGAGTAAAGGAAAAAAGAAAAAAGTAAAAAAGTAAAAGAAAAAAGAAAAAGAGAGAAAAAGAGATAAGGGGAAATGTTACTATCCTTTTCACACTTGTGCTTCAAAGTAGCACCATGTTTTTCACATGGAGAGTCTCCTATGCTTTCAATTGCATATAACTAGTGGGAATTTTTCATTATAGAACTTGACTTGTATATTCCAACAATGGGCTTCCTCAAATGCCCTAGGTCATCATGAGCAAGCAATTTGGATGCACACCCACTTCATTTTATTTTTGAACTTTCATACACTTATAACTCTTAGTGTATCTGTTGCATGGCAATTCCTACTCCTCGCATTGACATCAACTGATGGGCATCTCTATAGCCCATTGATGTGAGACTTTATCCTTTTTGTCTTCTCCATATCAACCTCTATCACCATACTCTATTCCAACCACAGTGATATATCCATGGCTTGCGCTCATGTATTGCGTGAGAGTAGAAAATGCTGAAGCGCGTTAAAAAGTATGAATCAATTGCTTGGCTAACACCGGGGTTGTGTACGATTTATACTTTGTGTTCAGAAGATGGAGCATGACAGCTCCATATGATTTTGTAGGGATAAGTTTTTTTACCGTTGATATTTTGAAAGACATGACTGTTTATTGGTATGCCTTATCATTATTGTTTTTATGTCAAACTATAGACTATTGTTTTGAATCATTTGGATCTTAATATTCATGCCACAAAAGAGAGATTACATGATGAACATGTTAGGTAGCATTCCACATCAAAACATTTTGTTTTTATCATCTACTTACTCGAGGACGAGCAGAAATGAAGCTTGGGGATGCTTGATACGTCTCCAGCGTATCTATAATTTTTTATTGTTCCATGCTATTATAGTATCAATCTTGGATTTTTTATATGCAATTATATGTCATTATATATATATCGTTTTTGGGGACTAACCTAACAATTTAGTGCCCGGTGCCAGTTGCTATTTTTTTCGCCTATTTTTGGTTTTCTAGAATATCAGTACCAAACGAAGTTTAAATGCCATGAAACTTTTTGGAGATTTTTTTCTAGACATAAGAGACATTGGAAGCTTCGAAGAGGGCTAGATGAAGGAGGGGCCCATGAGGCACCAGAGCGCGCCTAGGAGGGTAGGCACGCCCTAGTGGCTCACGGGGCCCACATTCACCTGTTTGACCTAATTCCGCCTCTATAAATTCTCTAAAATCAGGAAACCAATAGAGAGCCACCCGAAATACTTTTCCCGTCGTTGCAAGCTTCTATTCTCGAGAGATCCCATCTGGAGGCCTTTTCTGGTACTCTACTGGAGGGGGAATCCACCATGGAGGGGCTCCACATCAACCTTGTTGCCCTTACGATGATGTGTATGTAGTTTTACAACAGATCTACATGTCCATAGTTAGTAGCTAGATGGCTTATTCTATCTCTTTGATCTTCAATACAATGTACTCCTCGATGTTCTTGGAGTTCTATTCGATGTAATCACTTTTTGAGGTGTGTTTGTTGGGATACGATAAATTGTGAGTTTATAATCAGATTATCCATGAATATTATTTGAGTGTTTTCTGAACTCTTTTATGCATGATTATTATAGTTTTGTATTTCTCTCTGATCAATTTGGCCTGGCCAACTAGATTGATTTTTCTTGCAATGGGAGAGGTGCTTTGTGATGGATTCTGTGACAAAAAAGGACATGACAAATATTTATATTGTTGCCATTAAGGATAAATAGACGGGATTTATTCATGAGTGAGTTTACTTTGTCTACATCATGTCATCTTGCTTAAGGTGTTACTCCATTCTTTATGAACTTAATACTCTGGATGCATGCTGGATAGCGGTCGATGTGTGGAGTAATAGTAGTAGATGCAGGCAGGAGTCCGTCTACTTGTCTCGGACGTGATGCCTATATAAATGATCATTGCCATGGATATCGTCATGATTATTTGCGTTTCTATCAGTTGCCCAGTAGTAATTTGTTTAACCACCGTATGCTATCTTCAAGGGAGAAGCCTCTAGTGAAAACTATGGCCCCGGGTCTACTTTTATCATATATTAAAAAATACCTTACTGCAATTATTTATTTATTTTATTTTGTATTTTAATTATCTATCTATCACTACGAGATTTGATCCTTGCAATTAACCGTCGAGGGATTGGCAACCCATTGTTTGCGCTGGGTGCAAGTATTTGTTATTTTGTGTGTAGGTACTGCTAACGAGGTGTTGCTTGGTTCTCCTACTAGACTGATAACCTTAGTTCTTAACTGGGGGAAATACTTATTATCTGTATTGTACTGCATCATCCTCTCATCTTTGAGGAAATCCCAACGCAGCTCACAAGTAGCACACACACATAATGAGTTCATATCTGAAATCACGACACTTGAACCCCTTGTGACAAACGTTAAGAATATCAAAGTCATAGGTGTTGGGTTTCGTAGTAATTTCAAAAAATTTCCTACGTACACACAGGATCATGTGATGCATAGCAACGAGAGGAGAGTGTTGTCTACGTACCCAACGCAGACCGACTGCGGAAGCGATGACACGACGTAGAGGAAGTAGTCGTACGTCTTCACGATCCAACCGATCAAGCACCGAAACTACGGCACCTCCGAGTTCGAGCACATGTTCAGCTCGATGACGATCCCCGGACTCCGATCCAGCAAAGTGTCAGGGAAGAGTTTCGTCAGCACGACGGCGTGGTGACGATCTTGATGAACTACAGCAGCAGGGCTTCGCCTAAACTCCGCTACAGTATTATCGAGGAATATGGTGGCAGGGGGCACCGCACACGGCTAAGGGATAGATCACGTGGATCAACTTGTGTCAACTTGTATGTCTTTGGGGTGCCTTTACCTCAGTATATAAAGGAGCCAAGGGGGGAGGGGGCGCCGGCCAAGAGAGAGAAGCGCAGGAGGAGTCCTACTCCTACCGGGAGTAGGACTCCCCCCCCCCCAATCCTATTCCAACTAGGATTCCCAAGGGGGAAAGAGGGAGAGGGGTGGCCGGCCACCTCTCCTAGTCCTAATAGGACTAGGGGAAGGGGGGAGGCGCGCAGCCCCCTTGGGCTGCCCCTTTCTCCTTTCCACTAAGGCCCATGATGGCCCATATGGCTCCCGGGGGGTTCCGGTAACCTCCCGGTAACCCGGTAAAATCCCAATTTTACCCGGAACACTTCCGATGTCCAAACATAGGCTTCCAATATATCAATCTTTATGTCTCGACCATTTCGAGACTCCTCGTCATGTCCGTGATCACATCCGGGACTCCGAACAACCTTTGGTACATCAAAATGCATAAACTCATAATATAACTGTCATCGTAACCTTAAGCGTGCGGACCCTACGGGTTCGAGAACAATGTAGACATGACCGAGACATGTCTCTGGTCAATAACCAATAGCGGGACCTGGATGCCCATATTGGCTCCTACATATTCTACGAAGATCTTTATCGGTCAGACCGCATAACAACATACGTTGTTCCCTTTGTCATCGGTATGTTACTTGCCCGAGATTCGATCGTCGGTATCCAATACCTAGTTCAATCTCGTTACCGGCAAGTCTCTTTACTCGTTCCGTAATACATCATCTCACAACTAACATATTAGTTGTAATGCTTGCAAGGCTTATGTGATGTGTATTACCGAGAGGGCCCAGAGATACCTCTCCGACAATCGGAGTGACAAATCCTAATCTCGAAATACGTCAACCCAACATCGACCATTGGAGACACCTGTAGTACTCCTTTATAATCACCCAGTTACGTTGTGACGTTTGGTAGTACCCAAAGTGTTCCTCCGGTAAACGGGAGTTGCATAATCTCATAGTCATAGGAACATGTATAAGTCATGAAGAAAGCAATAGCAACATACTAAACGATCGGGTGCTAAGCTAATGGAATGGGTCATGTCAATCAGATCATTCTACTAATGATGTGACCTCGTTAATCAAATAACAACTCATTGTTCATGGTTAGGAAACATAACCATCTTTGATTAACGAGCTAGTCAAGTAGAGGCATACTAGTGACACTTTGTTTGTCTATGTATTCACACATGTATTATGTTTCCGGTTAATACAATTCTAGCATGAATAATAAACATTTATCATGAAATAAGGAAATAAATAATAACTTTATTATTGTCTCTAGGGCATATTTCCTTCACCGGCCACCTCTCCTAGTCCTAATAGGACTAGGGGAAGGGGGGGCGCGCAGCCCATCTAGGGCAGCCCCTTCTCTTTTCCACTAAGGCCCACTATGGCCCAAATAGCTCCCGGGGGGTTCCGGTAACCCTCCCGGTATTCCGGTAAAATCCCGATTTCACCCGGAACACTTCCGATATCCAAATATAGGCTTCCAATATATCAATCTTTACGTCTCGACCATTTCGAGACTCCTCGTCATGTCCGTGATCACATCCGGGACTCCGAACAACCTTCGGTACATCAAAATGCATAAACTCATAATATAACTGTCATCGTAACCTTAAGCGTGCGGACCCTACGGGTTCGAGAACAATGTAGACATGACCGAGACACGTCTCTGGTCAATAACCAATAGCGGGACCTGGATGCCCATATTGGCTCCTACATATTCTACGAAGATCTTTATCGGTCAGACCGCATAACAACATACGTTGTTCCCTTTGTCATCGGTACGTTACTTGCCCGAGATTCGATCGTCGGTATCCAATACCTAGTTCAATCTCGTTACCGGCAAGTCTCTTTACTCGTTCCGTAATACATCATCTCACAACTAACATATTAGTTGTAATGCTTGCAAGGCTTATGTGATGTGTATTACCGAGAGGGCCCAGAGATACCTCTCCGACAATCGGAGTGACAAATCCTAATCTCGAAATACGCCAACCCAACATCGACCATTGGAGACACCTGTAGTACTCCTTTATAATCACCCAGTTACGTTGTGACGTTTGGTAGTACCCAAAGTGTTCCTCCGGTAAACGGGAGTTGCATAATCTCATAGTCATAGGAACATGTATAAGTCATGAAGAAAGCAATAGCAACATACTAAACGATCGGGTGCTAAGCTAATGGAATGGGTCATGTCAATCAGATCATTCCGCTAATGATGTGACCTTGTTAATCAAATAACAACTCATTGTTCATGGTTAGGAAACATAACCATCTTTGATTAACGAGCTAGTCAAGTAGAGGCATACTAGTGACACTTTGTTTGTCTATGTATTCACACATGTATTATGTTTCCGGTAAATACAATTCTAGCATGAATAATAAACATTTATCATGATTATAAGGAAAAAAATAATAACTTTATTATTGCCTCTAGGGCATATTTCCTTCAGTCTCCCACTTGCACTAGAGTCAATAATCTAGTTCACATCGCCATGTGATTTAACACTAATAATCATATCTGTATATGATTAACACCCACAGTTCACATTGTCATGTGACCAACACCCAAAGGGTTTACTAGAGTCAATAATCTAGTTCACATCGCTATGTGATTAATGCCCAAAGAGTACTAAGGTGTGATCATGTTTTGCTTGTGAGAGAAGTTTAGTCAACGGGTCTGTCATATTCAGAGCCGTATGTATTTTGCAAATATTCTATGTCAACAATGCTCTGCACGGGGCTACTCTAGCTAATTGCTCCCACTTTCAATATGTATCCAGATTAAGACTTAGAGTCATCTGGATCAGTGCCAAAACTTGTATCGGCGTAACCTTTTAAGACAAACCTTTTGTCACCTCCATAATTGAGAAACATATCCTTATTCCACTAAGGATAACTTTTGACCAATGTCCAGTGATCTACTCCTAGATCACTATTGTACTCCCTTGCCAAATTCAGAGCAAGGTATACAATAGGTCTGGTACATAGCATAGCATACTTTATAGAACCTATGACTGAGGCATAGGGAATGACTTTCATTCTCTTTTCTATTTTCTGCCGTGGTTAGGATTTGAGTATTACTCAATTTAACACCTTTGCAACACAGGCAAGAACTCTTTCTTTGACTGTTCCATTTTGAACTATTTCAAAATCTTGCCAAGGTATGTACTCATTGAAAATCTTATCAAGCGTCTTGATCTATCTCAATAGATCTTGATGCTCAATATGTAAGTAGCTTTTACTGAGGTCTTTTCCTTTTAAAGAACTCCTTTAAAACACTCCTTTATGCTTTGCAGAAGAATTCTACATCATTTCTGATCAACAATATGTCACTCACATATACTAATCAGAAAGGATGTAGTGCTCCCACTCACTTTATTGTAAATACAGGCTTCATCGTAAGTCCATATAAAACTATATGCTTTGATCAACTTATCAAAGCGTATATTCCAACTCCGAGATGCTTGCACCAGTCCATAGATGGATCGCTGGAGCTTGCACATTTTGTTAGCACCTTTAGGATTGACAAAACCTTCTGGTTGCATCATATACAACCTTTAATAAATCCATTAAGGTATGCAGTTTTGACATCTATTTGCCAGATTTCATAAAATGTGGCAATTGCTAACATGATTCGGACAGACTTAAGCATCGATACGAGTGAGAAACTCTCATCGTAGTCAACACCTTGAATTTGTCGAAAACCTTTTTGCGACAATTCTAGCTTTGTAGATAGTAACACTACTATCAGCGTCCGTCTTCCTCTTGAAGATCCATTTATTCTCAATTGCTTGCCGATCATCGGGCAAGTCAACTAAAGTCCATACTTTGTTCTCATACATGGATCCCATCTCAGATTTCATGGCTTCAAGCCACTTTGCGGAATCTGGGCTCACCATCGCTTCTTCATAGTTCGTAGGTTCATCATGATCTAGTAGCATGACCTCCAGAACAGGATTACCGTACCACTCTGGTGCGGATCTTACTCTGGTTGATCTACGAGGTTCAGTAGTATCTTGATCTGAAGTTTCATGATCAATATCATTAGTTTCCTCACTAACTGGTGTAGGTGTCACTGAAACAGTTTTCTGTGATGAACTACTTTCCAGTAAGGGAGCAGGTACAGTTACCTCGTCAAGTTCTACTTTCCTCCCACTCACTTCTTTCAAGAGAAACTCCTTCTCTAGAAATGATCCATTCTTAGCAACGAATGTCTTGCCTTCGGATCTGTGATAGAAGGTGTACCCAACAGTTTCTTTTGGGTATCCTATGAAGACACATTTCTCCGATTTGGGTTCGAGCTTATCAGGTTGAAGCTTTTTCACATAAGCATCGCAGCCCCAAACTTTAAGAAACGACAACTTTGGTTTCTTGCCAAACCACAGTTCATAAGGCGTCGTCTCAACGGATTTTGATGGTGCCCTATTTAACGTGAATGCGGCCGTCTCTAAAGCATATCCCCAAAATGATAGTGGTAGATCGGTAAGAGACATCATAGATCGCACAATATCTAATAAAGTACGGTTATGACGTTCGGACACACCATTACATTGTGGTGTTGTAGGTGGCATGAGTAGTGAAACTATTTCACATTGTTTTTAACTGAAGGCCAAACTCGTAACTCAAATACTCTTCTCTACGATCAGATCGTAGAAACTTTATTTTCTTGTTACGATGATTTTTCACTTCACTCTGAAATTCTTTGAACTTTTCAAATGTTTCAGACTTATGTTTCATCAAGTAGATATACTCATATCTGCTCAAATCATCTGTGAAGATCAGAAAATAATGATACCTGTCGCGAGCCTCAATATTCATCGGACCACATGCATCAGTATGTATGATTTCCAACAAATCTATTGCTCGCTTCATTGTTCCGAAGAACAGAGTCTTAGTCATCTTGCCCAAGAGGCATGGTTCGCAAGCATCAACTGATTCATAATCAAGTGATTCCAAAAGCCCATCAGTATGGAGTTTCTTCATGCGCTTTACACCAATATGACCTAAACGGCAGTGCTACAAACAAGTTGCACTTATCATTATTAACTTTGTATCTTTTGGTTTCAATATTATGATTATGTGTATCACTACGACCGAGATCCAACGAACTATTTTCATTGGGTGTGTAACCATATAAGGTTTCATTCATGTAAACAGAACAACAATTTATTCTCTTACTTAAATGAATAACCGTATTACAATAAACATGATCAAATCATATTCATGCTCAACCAAAACACTTATTCAGGTTCAACACTAATCCCGAAAGTATAGGGAGTGTGCGACGATGATCATATCAATCTTGGAACCACTTCCAACACACATCGTCACTTCACCCTTAACTAGTCTCTGTTTATTCTGCAACTCCCGTTTCGAGTTACTAATCTTAGCAACTGAACTAGTATCAAATACTGAGGGGTTGCTATAAACACTAGTAAAGTACACATCGATAACATGTATATCAAATATACTTATGTTCACTTTGCCATCCTTCTTCTCCGCCAATCACTTGGGGTAGATCCACTTCCAGTGACCAGTCCCTTTGCAGTAGAAGCACTTAGTCTCAGGCTTAGGACCAGACTTGGGCTTCTTCACTCGAGCAGCAACTTGCTTGCTGTTCTTCTTGAAGTTCCCCTTCTTCCCTCTGCCCTTTTCTTGAAACTAGTGATCTTGTCAACCATCAACACTTGATGTTTTTCTTGATTTCTACCTTCGTTGATTTCAGCATCACGAAGAGCTTGGGAGTTGTTTTCGTTATCCCTTTGCATATTATAGTTCATCACGAAGTTCTACTAACTTGGTGGTGGTGACTAGAGAATACTGTCAATCACTATCTTATCTGGAAGATTAACTCCCACTTGATTTAAGCGATTGTAGTACCCAGACAATCTGAGCACATGCTCACTAGTTGAGCGATTCTCCTCCATCTTTTAGCTATAGAACTTGTTGGAGACTTCATATCTCTCAACTCGGGTATTTGCTTGAAATATTAACTTCAATTACTGGAACATCTCATATGGTCCATGATGTTCAAAACATCTTTGAAGTCCCGATTCTAAGCCATAAAGCATGGTGCACAAAACTATCAAGTAGTCATCATATTGAGCTAGCCAAACGTTCATAACGTCTGCATCTGCTCCTGCAATAGGTCTGTCACCTAGCGGTGCATTAAGGACATAATTCTTCTGTGCAGCAATGAGGATAAACCTCAGATCACGGATCAAATCCGCATCATTGCTACTAACATTTTCAACACAATTTTCTCTAGGAACATATCAAAATAAACATATGAAAGCAACAACGCAAGCTATTGATCTTACAACATAATTTGCAAAATACTACCAGGACTAAGTTCATGATAAATTTAAGTTCAATTTAATCATATTACTTAAGAACTCCCACTTAGACAGACATCTCTCTAGTCATCTAAGTGATCACGTGATCCAAATCAACTAAACCATAACCGATCATCACGTGAGATGGAGTAGTTTTCAATGGTGAACATCGTTATGTTGATCATATCTACTATATGATTCACGCTCGACCTTTCGGTCTCCGTGTTCCGAGGCCATATCTGCATATGCTAGGCTCGTCAAGTTTAACCTGAGTATTCTGCGTGTGCAAAACTGGCTTGTACCCGTTGTAGATGGACGTAGAGCTTATCACACCCGATCATCACGTGGTGTCTGGGCACGACGAACTTTGGCAACGGTGCATACTCAGGGAGAACACTTCTTGATAATTTAGTGAGAGATCATCTTATAATGCTACCGTCAATCAAAGCAAGATAAGATGCATAAAAGGATAAACATCACATGCAATCAATATAAGTGATATGATATGGCCATCATCATCTTGTGCTTGTGATCTCCATCTCCGAAGCACCGTCATGATCACCATCGTCACCGGCGCGACACCTTGATCTCCATTGTAGCATCGTTGTCGTCTCGCCAATCTTATGCTTCCACGACTATCACTACCGTTTAGTAATAAAGTAAAGCATTACATCGCGATTGCATTGCATACAATAAAGCGACAACCATATGGCTCCTGCCAGTTGCCGATAACTCGGTTACAAAACATGATCATCTCATACAATAAAATTCAGCATCATGCCTTGACCATATCATATCACAACATGCCCTGCAAAAACAAGTTAGACGTCCTCTACTTTGTTGTTGCATGTTTTACGTGGCTGCTACGGGCTTAAGTAAGAACCAATCTCACCTACGCATCAAAACCACAACGATAGTTTGTCAAATAGACTCCGTTTTAACCTTCGCAAGGACCGGGCGTAGCCATACTTGGTTCAACTAAAGTTGGAGAGACAGTCGCCCGCAAGCCATCTCTGTGCAAAGCACGTCGAGGGAACCGGTCTCGCGTAAGCGTACGCGTAAGGTTGGTCCGGGTCGTCTCGTCCAACAATACCGCCGAACCAAAGTATGACATGCTGGTAGGCAGTATGACTTGTATCGTCCACAACTCACTTGTGTTCTACTCGTGCATATAACATCAACATAAATAACCTAGGCTCGGATGCCACTGTTGGGTTTCGTAGTAATTTCAAAAAATTTCCTACGTACACACAGGATCATGTGATGCATAGCAACGAGAGGAGAGTGTTGTCTACGTACCCAACGCAGACCGACTGCGGAAGCGATGACACGACGTAGAGGAAGTAGTCGTACGTCTTCACGATCCAACCGATCAAGCACCGAAACTACGGCACCTCCGAGTTCGAGCACACGTTCAGCTCGATGACGATCCCCGGACTCCGATCCAGCAAAGTGTCAGGGAAGAGTTTCGTCAGCACGACGGCGTGGTGACGATCTTGATGAACTACAGCAGCAGGGCTTCGCCTAAACTCCGCTACAGTATTATCGAGGAATATGGTGGCAGGGGGCACCACACACGGCTAAGGGATAGATCACGTGGATCAACTTGTGTCAACTTGTATGTCTTTGGGGTGCCTTTACCTCAGTATATAAAGGAGCCAAGGGGGGAGGGGGCGCCGGCCAAGAGAGAGAGGCGCAGGAGGAGTCCTACTCCTACCGGGAGTAGGACTCCCCCCCCCCCCCAATCCTATTCCAACTAGGATTCCCAAGGGGGAAAGAGGGAGAGGGGTGGCCGGCCACCTCTCCTAGTCCTAATAGGACTAGGGGAAGGGGGGAGGCGCGCAGCCCCCTTGGGCTGCCCCTTTCTCCTTTCCACTAAGGCCCATGATGGCCCATATGGCTCCCGGGGGGTTCCGGTAACCTCCCGGTAACCCGGTAAAATCCCGATTTTACCCGGAACACTTCCGATGTCCAAACATAGGCTTCCAATATATCAATCTTTATGTCTCAACCATTTCGAGACTCCTCGTCATGTCCGTGATCACATCCGGGACTCCGAACAACCTTCGGTACATCAAAATGCATAAACTCATAATATAACTGTCATCGTAACCTTAAGCGTGCGGACCCTACGGGTTCGAGAAAAATGTAGACATGACCGAGACATGTCTCTGGTCAATAACCAATAGCGGGACCTGGATGCCCATATTGGCTCCTACATATTCTACGAAGATCTTTATCGGTCAGACCGCATAACAACATACGTTGTTCCCTTTGTCATCGGTATGTTACTTGCCCGAGATTCGATCGTCGGTATCCAATACCTAGTTCAATCTCGTTACCGGCAAGTCTCTTTACTCGTTCCGTAATACATCATCTCACAACTAACATATTAGTTGTAATGCTTGCAAGGCTTATGTGATGTGTATTACCGAGAGGGCCCGGAGATACCTCTCCGACAATCGGAGTGACAAATCCTAATCTCGAAATACGCCAACCCAACATCGACCATTGGAGACACCTGTAGTACTCCTTTATAATCACCCAGTTACGTTGTGACGTTTGGTAGTACCCAAAGTGTTCCTCCGGTAAACGGGAGTTGCATAATCTCATAGTCATAGGAACATGTATAAGTCATGAAGAAAGCAATAGCAACATACTAAACGATCGGGTGCTAAGCTAATGGAATGGGTCATGTCAATCAGATCATTCCGCTAATGATGTGACCTCGTTAATCAAATAACAACTCATTGTTCATGGTTAGGAAACATAACCATCTTTGATTAACGAGCTAGTCAAGTAGAGGCATACTAGTGACACTTTGTTTGTCTATGTATTCACACATGTATTATGTTTCCGGTAAATACAATTCTAGCATGAATAATAAACATTTATCATGATTATAAGGAAATAAATAATAACTTTATTATTGCCTCTAGGGCATATTTCCTTCAATAGGGACATCAATATCATGACATAGAAGAAACTAGGGATCAAACCCTAACAAATCTGACATCTGTTACATAGTAGATCTCATCCAATTCCAGTCAGCCCCATGTGCCTACAGCGAGATTACTCACACATGAGATGGGAGATCACGATGGTGTTGATGAAGGTGGCGACGAATTCCTCTCTCCTTAGGCCCATGACATACTCCATATTAGCTACCAGACAAATAACAGAGGTGGCGGCATCTCCGTATAATGACAAAATCTGAGAAAAATACATGATCATTTTAGGGTAGACGGGAACTTATAGCCAAAGCAGAGTGTAAGCTGGTGCATGAGGGCCCCACGCCCCCTGGGGCACATGCC